>NW_019154125.1:17675093-17720774 GCF_002288905.1 Enhydra lutris kenyoni
TCTCACAAAACAAACTGAGGGTTATTGGGGGGAGGGGGTTGGGGGGGTGGGATTATGGACATTGGGGAGGGTATGTGCTATGGTGAGTGCTGTGAAGTGTGTAAACCTGGCGATTCACAGACCTGTACCCCTGGGGATAAAAAGATATTATATGTTTAAAAAAAAAATAAAATTATAAAAAAAAAAAAAATCTGATCTGGTTGTTTTGTAACCAAAAATGGCAAACTTCCCAAACCTCAGTCTTCATAGCCATGAAACAGAGAAATCAACCCCGTATCACCTGACAAATTATAAGGCTATGTCAGGCGATCATTTTAAATGAAATCATCTTCATCTATATGTGAAAGAAAAAATTTTTTAGAGCCCCAGCTTCAAATAGTCATTACCCATTTCCCTTTCTCTGTAAATCAGGAATATACCTCATGTACACTTCTGCAAACACTGTTTTCTCATTGTGGAAGCCTGGCATCCCACTGTGCATGCCCTGCCATTCCTCCCTGGGGTGCAAGCCCCCAGTCTGGCCCACTGAGGTCTGGGAAAGATTTTAAGTCACTAGCACTTAATAAAAGATCCTCAATACACCTATTATATACATATAATTGATACACTTGTATAATTATATAAATACAATTTAAGTTTACATAATTGATATATAAAATGATATAGATAGCCACTTCCTAAATTAGCTTCCTTATTTAAACAGAAATATGGCATGCGTCCCTTTGGAATCTGTCACAATTTCCTTTCTCTCTGTCACAATTTCCTTTCTCTCTTTCCTACAAACAGAAACAAATTTTGTAACTAGGACTGCCATGACCTTGTCAATGAGATGAAATTTAATCCTACTCAGTGACACCTCTAAGAAAAGCATTGTTTTCTTAATAAAAAGGAAGACTCAACTGATAGATAATTTTTGCCCTTTGCTCTTCCTTTTTCTTCCTGACCAAAATGCAGAACTGATGTCTGAACTTGCTCCCAGCATCTTTGGAGGGACAAAAACCACAAACTGATGAGGGTGGAATAGGAACCTCAAAGGAGCAAAGGACTCATCGCATCAACACAAGCCCCAGCCTGCCTCTCTCTGGACATCTTGAGCAAACAAACAAACAAAAAAAAATGGATGCTACCCCAGCATGATTGTTCATTTAATCAAATTCAATTCAAACTGATTGAGAAAACTTGTCCTGTTTTAAAACTTCATTAGCCAAACCCTGAAATCTATATAAGCTCTAGAAATCATTTATATGTGTCAAGTGTTCAAGCTAAAATTTCAAATCTGCATTCAGCATTGATCTCTAGGATTCTCCTTCTAGAGCACTCTCTCTCTCATGTGGTCTTTCTCCTTGTGAATATCTTTCTCCATTCATTCTCAAGGGCCTCCAATAAACCAGGTACCAGTGAATCTTGCTCTAAAAGCCTGCTCCTAAAAATACCCAGGTGGAGTCAAATGTGAAAACCTACTGACTTAACTCCCCAAGTCCTTAATGCACACCCATCCCACTTGCCAGAAAGATTGTGTGGTTTGGCACATATAAGCAAACAAACTTTGCAGTGCAGATGCTCTCAATAGTGATGGTGAGGTGTTTGGGGCAGACCACACCGAGGAGGGCTCAGAAGGCTGTGGGACCACCACATCTGCTAACAGGTCTTGCAGCAAAGGGATGTGGCTAGTCCTTTAATCCCAAACTGAAGTCTATTCACATGATGCCTTCATGGGCATGTGTGTGTGTGTGTGTGTACATGCACACAGGGAAACTTTGCACACACGTGGATGTGGAAGTGTGCATTGTGTATATGTATATGCATTGTTAGCAGGTAATGCTGAAATTACTTATCCTAAGTATATTTTATCCATATTTTCTCTCACAAAAATGGGTTAATGAATAATGAATAAAAGAAAAATCATGAATTAGGAGTTATTTAGAAGGTGGTAAGTTCAAATGTATGGCTCCTGGTTGCCCTGACTGCTCCAGGTCTTGGTCTTGGGATTGGTCATTTCCTGTGGCCATTAATACACTGGTGTAGGTCAGGTTAGGAGTCTGCCACCTGCAACCAACATGGGTGACCAGGAAAAGGGAGATCAGAAAGATTGAAGATGAAAGTTGGACCCTTTCAAGACTGCTCTGTGTGTGTTGGGATATTCAGAAGGGGGTGGGAACTTCACAGATGACAGAGACTGTCCAATCCTAGAAGAACCACTGACCCATCTCACCACTTGCTCATGAAGTGGAGTGGCATTCAGACCCAGAACTTCCACAATAAAATGCTGGCACTGCTGGCTTACCCACCATCATGCTATCTTGTGAGGCCACAACACTGGAAATCCTCACACAGACAAGGGCAAGACGAGCAGTTCAGGAAGCACTCACATGGTTGTCCAGCTGTCTGTTGCTCCACACCTTGGTGGCATTAAATAGCAGCCATTTCACCATGCTTGAGTTTGTATTAAGTGGGAAAGTGGGACACCTGGGTTGGCTGGCCTCTTTGGGGAGCCTTAGAGTCATGGCCCAGCCAGCTAGACCTAGTGAGACAGCCTAACCTGAGCCCTGAGCCTTGGTTCCTTTCCACCTGTTGTCTGTGGGAGCAGGCATGTTCCAGACAATTCCCTTCCAGTGTGTCCAGTGCTTGAATTGGAACCCCTGGAATAGCTGGGGCTTGGCAGCATGACACCCTCCATATAGTCTCTCCACATTGCTAGCTTTCTCAAAGCATGCTATCTTAGCTTCCATGGCTTCCACCCATCCCCAACAGGATCTTTTAAGAGAAAGAAAGGGGGGTGCCTGGGTGGCTCGGTGGCTTAAAGCCTCTGCCTTCGGCTCAGGTCATGATCCCAGGGTCCTGGGATCGAGCCCCACATCAGACTCTCTGCTCAGCGGGGAACCTGCTTCCTCCTCTCTCTCTCTGCCTGCCTCTCTGCCTACTTGTAACCTCTGTCTGTCAAATAAAATAAATAAAATCTAAAAAAAAAAAGAGAGAGAGAGAGAGAAAGAAAGGAAAATCTATCCACCTTACAGGCCAGGAACTGGCCATAACTTTCCTTCAAAAGTTGTCAAAATGGCTGTAGGTCAGCACCAGTTCAAAAGAATAAGAGAATGGCCACCCCTTCTTCATGGGGAGAAAAAAGCATCCAAGGATGGAAGACAGGGACCATACATGGAAGCCCAACTTCTAGAAGCCCGAGTCCCCCAGGTGTCCTCTCAATGACTTACCTCTACTCATCAGAGGCTTGCAGCCCATCTTGCCACAACCCTTGAAGATGCACATCAGTGAACCACTGTTTTTCTCTCATTCTAAGAAGTCACTGCTTTCTAGCCCATGGATGGTCAAAGTGAACCCTATTAATTATGAGCCTATTAACTACGGTGCTTTTGCATATATGAGCAATTATCTACATAATAGAAATTACAGACTGCTTTGCTTTTTCATCAGTTTTTAATGCTCTGTAAAACAAATGGTTCCATGATTCCTTTTCTTGCTATTGGCTGACCCCTAAGTCAGCTGCAGAGTGCTTACTCCTGCATCAAACAAGGTCACAATGGTTGCTTACACTGCTTGTTAGACATTGCCGCCAATGGCTCAGGGCTTCACTTGCTTTCTTCTTTCCTCCTCATAGCATCCTTATTATCCCTGTTTTACAGGAGATGAAACAGAAACTTTTGGCCTTAAAGTGACTTGCCCAAAGTTATATGTTCCTCTGTATTAGAGCCAGGGTTCAAATCCACACCCCTTGATCTCTACATGTGCAGCCGCCAGGGCATGTGAGAGGACAATGTTGTCTCTGTTCACTGGGTGACTAAGAATTTCAGTGTAGACAAACAGCCTCTACCTCAGTAAGGTCAGGATGTTGCCACTGCCAGCTTACGGCCATTACTGTCTTCTCTCTGTCTGAACGAATCACTGCCCAAGTGCCGTTGTGCATGGCTTTCTCTAGCTCCAGAATGTCCCTGACCCACCTCCTCTGGCCTTGGCTCCTCACCACAGCAGCTGTCTCTCCCTAGGCTGGTTGCTGCCAGCTGAAAGACTGAGATGCCCCCTGGTGCAGTGGTGACCCTATCAACAGTTGCAGAGTTCTCAAAGGACTCACTACCCAAAGAGGCTCCCAGAGAGGGTGGGCCCGAAGCCAATTGCTACAGCCATTTGATGGCACATAGTCTAGTACAGGTCTCCCATTCACATAACGAGCCTCTGTTTCCTGAAGGTGACTTTGCAAAAGTTAAACAAGTACATTTCATGGAAGCAGCACAGAAATGAAAACAGTTTACCACAAGCCATGGTAACCTGATCTCTGCTGCCACCTGTGCTTGGACAGTGTTAAGGAGGCTAGGTCAGCCAGTCTCTTGGACTTTGACAATGAGTCAAACAACTAGCTCATTGGATTGGAAGTTACTTCCAGTTTTAAAAAGGGTATCAAAAGCTTAAGAAAGTGTCATCTACAAATCACAAAGACCAGAAATGTAACCATCTGGGAAAAAAATTTTCCAAGTGATTGATCATTAACACTGTAAATGTTCGTCTCCCCCTCTGATTACTTATGCTCCACAAGTAAGTGAAACCGTATGATAATTGACTCTCTCCTCTTGACTTATTTCACTCACATAATCTCCTCCAGTCCCGTCCATGTTGATACAAAAGTTGGGTATTCATCCTTTCTGATGGAGGCATAATACTCCATTGTATACATGGACCATATCTTCTTTATCAGACTGTGGACTCTGAGAAACAAACTGAGGGTTTTGGAGGGGAAGGGAGTTGGGGGTTGGGATGGTCTGGTGGTAGGAGCACTGGGTGTGGTGCACAAACAATAAATTTTGGAACACTGGAAAAATAAAATTAAATTAAAAAAACAAATCTAAAAAAAAGATTAAAGGAAAGTCTACTTGTCAGTGAGGCTTGATCTGGAATGGGAGAGGAGTCACGTTTCAATGTGGTATGTCAATTCTGTTTAAAAGTACCTTAATTTGAGAATAAAAACTAAACACCAAAAAAACAAACAAACAAACAAAAAAACCCTAAATGTTTTAGCCCAGCTTGCAACTGAAGGAGAGGAGAATGATGTCCCCACTGCCCACTCCCACCCAACACTAAGACTCTAAGAATGACTGTGGTGCATGAGCAGGACACAAAGGAGGAAAAATCATTTGGAAATCCAGGTGAACCATTTAGGCAGCTGTCTTTCTTGACTCAGAAAACCCTATGTAACTAAATGAGAAGAAATCGCCCACTTTGCCCTATTTCCTCAAATCCCTTTTGGATGTGATCAGTGTGAACAATTGCTTGAGTAGGTCAAACAGAAGCCGTGTTCTTTGCCAGTGAAAACAAGGTGGACCTAACGATTGGCACTCAGTGTCCATCATTTAGGAAATGAAGATTTTATACAGGGTAACTTTCAAAAAGATAGCCTCATTTGTAGACAAACTGGTAGAATATCTGAGGCCTCTATCCTTGTCAATATACAAGCCCAGATTCATACCAAAGGTGAGTAATAGTTTCCCTATGGGTTGATCTTCAAGGATTTAAGGCATTTTTATCAATTTCAGTGACTACACATCTAAGGCATGTAATATATGTCCAGGCTTGTGAAATAATCAGATGTGTTTGCATCACCTTTGCATCATGTCTTTGCAACCCCACCCATTAGCTTGGAAAGGCATCTCTTCAGTGTAGGTGTTTGCCTGGTCACCTACAGCATGAAGGGTACCCACCAAGGGCTCCTGGACCCAACTCCAGCAGTAACTACTGAGCAGAGTCTGAGCTAGACAGGCAAAGTGCTCTCTTTCAGGCTGCCACATGCAAGACCCTATGGCATCTCTAGCAAAGACCATTCCAGGTTTAACCCTAAGATACAGAGTCAAAGGCCATTTAGCAAACAGGAAAGGATATAAACTCTCCCGTGCTGACACAGGAGAGTTTATAAAGTGTGAGTATAAAGTGTCAGTATAAAGTGAGTTTATAAAGTGTCAGTATAAAGTGTCAGTATAAAGTGAGTTTATAAAGTGTCAGTAAACTACTTCAAGCTGAAAATCAATCCATTTTCTGCACAAAATGTTTTTAAGTGGCTACCAAATTGCTTCTCAACTTCTGTGTGTGGGTATGTGGTATCTATGTTCTCTCACAAACTAATGCTAACAAGATACAATATAAATTCAGTGAGACGTATAGCTCCATCTTCCTGAATGGGTGTCATTAAGAGCCACTAAAGAGCCCCCAGAACTTCCCATCTTTGCTGCTGCCTTCCTGTGGACCAGCCTGGGTTACACTACCAAGGATGGTTTTCATGGAAAAAAGAGTCAACTGATTCTAATATGTAAAGATCCTTTTTCAGGGTTCCTGGGTGGCTCAGTCAATAAGCATCTGCCTTCTGCTCAGGTCATGATCCTGGGGTCCTAGGATTGAGACCTATGTTGGGCTCCCTGCTCAGTGGGGAGTCTGCTTCTCCCTCTCCCTCTGACCCTCCCCCTGCTCATGTTCTCTTTCCCTCTCTTTCTTTCAAATAAGTAAATAACATACTTAAAGAAAAATCTCTCTTTTTACTGCTCTCAACCCCTTACACTTTAAGGTAGAAATGATTGTTTTGGTTTTGTTGTATTATGTTAGGGAATTTGTTTAAATTTCTTATTGGCTCCGGACAAATCACCTGTGATCATTTGAAATAAATTAGGTAAAACTACTGGAACACAGCACTTTCTAAGTGGTGGAAGTTAGGATAGAATGAAGGAAAGTCCACCAGACAAAGGTCTTTGAAGGCACATAAATGTGACTCAGTCACTTCCAGGAAGAAAATCAACTCTTTCACAGAGAAACACAACTTCAACCAGGAAACCACACTGGGACCACTGGCCAGAGCTAGGTTAACTCACAGTCCTTGTTTACACAGACAGCACATTATTTGATGCTTTCTCCAAAAGCATCATCTTAGTTTCAACAAAATTTGAGAATTCCATTTCCTCAGATGTGATCCCACTTCCTCACTACCAACCTCTGACCTTGGCTGAATCAAGCTCTACCACTTTCACCAGCCCTTCTCCATATCCACAGCTTTCAACTGGGCTACCTAAATGTAGCTTGAAGCATAAAAACCAGGCTTCTAACGCAAGGATGAACCAGTCACCCAAACTGAAGACTTTGAGTCAGAGCGTGAAGGCTACATTTTACAGCAGGGGAAACTGAAACCTGAAAAGGTTGTGATGCCCCCAAATCACATAGCTAATTCTCATTCCAAATTCCATGTGTTTTTTCCTCTGCCAAAAACAATGGAAAAATTGAATACCAATCTTATTCTGATGCTGCCTGATAATGCTGTCACTTCCCTGACACATATTTAAAGGAAAATGAACATCCTTTGGCCACAAGATGGGCTCTTTCTCATTCAGACCTGTCAGCTAGAGGTAGACTACCCAGTTCATATCTATTTTCCATTTCACTAAAAATTCTCATTGTGGAACCAAAAAAAAAAGTAATGAGTAAGACCAAATATGAGACAAAATTCCTGTGTGCATCACCTGCAGGCAACTGTACATCTGCTGATTAGAGGTCTGGTCTCACATGATAAGAATCAAACCTCTACAACATTTTCAAGAAAAAATATACAACTTGGTGTTAACATCGAATTCTTTCCACAGCAACTGTTGAGTGTGTTTTTAAAAAGAAAAACAGTTGTTTCCTCACAACCAAAAAGAAAGGTAATGTCCAGGGCTGCTACTTAGCATGTAAGCCTATGCACAGACCTTGGCGCAGCCCTTGTAACAGCCATTCCATTCCACTGACTGGTCTTAAGGCCAAGAGAAGAAACTGCTGGTTTGCGGGGTCCTGGGAACTGAAGTCTTGTCTGAAAGTGCTAAAAGCTTCATCAGACACTAGAATGACAACACCAAAATTGCTACAGGTCACATTTTTCAAACTCTAAAAACTTCAGGTACAGTGAAACCAGGACTGGAAGCCTTGTTCTCTTCAAACTATAGTCTGTGTTGAGGGCTTCTATGGTGGCTTACCCTAAAATGAAACCACCCCAAAGAAGTTACATTGATTCTGCTTTTTCTCCACACCACCACTTATCACATTATACATACACATATATACTATAACATATTTTTGTTTGTTTACTTTGAATCAGTCCCCCACATACCCTGGCTAGAATGGAAGCTCCATGGGGATAGAAGCTTCATGTGTTTTTCTCACTACCATTTCCCAGCGCCTAGAA
Organism: Enhydra lutris kenyoni; assembly: GCF_002288905.1. Taxonomy (NCBI): domain Eukaryota; kingdom Metazoa; phylum Chordata; class Mammalia; order Carnivora; family Mustelidae; genus Enhydra; species Enhydra lutris. The sequence continues at coordinate 17,683,291 of NW_019154125.1, forward strand.
CAATCTCTGGTACATGTGAAGCTCTTGTTCAGTGGATGGATGGATGGACAAATGAATGAATGGTTTTTAGATCCTCCATGAAAAAGGTAGACTCCTGGCACTCTTACTACAATGGGTCTCCACACATGTTCAGATATACATGAGCAAGTTGGGTATATTTTATTATTATAATCACTAAAATATATCATGTGCCCACTTTATGCCAGACACTTCTAAGTGTTGTACATGTGATTTCACTGAATTACCACAGAAATAGTTTCAGATGGGCACCACTATTAATTTTACTCCACAGATGGAGAAACTTTAGCTCATTACCTTGGTCACGTAGCTAATGAATTCTCATTTGCATACAAGATGCAAACATAGGCAATCTTATCAGATTCTTGATTATAGGGAATATTGGATATGAAATTGCCTTGTGCAGCGGGCTTTCAATGGACATTGCCAGAGAGCTTGGGGACTTCTCTTAATGGGAATTTTCTATAGGCTTCTAGACTGGGGAATGTGTGCCTTTAGGTGTTGGCCTGTATGGTGGGTGTTGGCTCTACCACTCAGGATGCTGCTCAGATGCTCATATCCTGGGCCCGGTGAACTGTGCACACAGAGGTTGTGGAGAGCTCTAGTTCCAGTTCCAGGCACCCTCCCCACCTCTGCAGGGAGATGCCCTCAGACACTTGAGAGAAATGGTTGCCCATCTTCCTAGAGAATGTGGGAGCTCGCAGCCCCTGCCTTGGTCCAAGCTCCCAGCCCACAGAGACTACTGATGCCCATGTGCTTCTATGACAACATTTTCCATATTAGAACACCATCTTCCAACAAAAACTAATGTAAAACTCAATATATAAAGGAGATAAAAGTTGAAGTGGTTGAGTTGTTGTAGGAATGGGAAACAAAGCTCTTTCCTCCTCTGTTTCCCCTTTTCTCCACTTCCCAAGGCAACAGCCCTTCTAAGCTCTTCTGAGGATGGGCTGACATAGCTGACCCACCACTCAAGCTACATTGTACATGGTGAGCTCTCCATAAATATCAATAGATTTTATTAGAAATAGTTTAACATGTTCTCACTTCTGTTTTACTCTGCTTTGGAAAGCAGCTTCACACATGCTGTGAGACAGTGCTCCTGCATAGAATAAGTTCCCAGAATCAACCAATTTCTCTCAACTTGTACATTGTCTTCTGCATAATCTTGACTTTGAGAAAAGTTTCGTGTGCTTAGTAAACATCTGGGTTCTCTTTATACACTTTATCCAATTTTCTACTGGGTTGTTAGTCCAATTCTCTGTACCCTTTGGATCAAAAATCTGTTTGGTTTATGCATTGCAAATATTTTCTTCCAGTCTTTGACTTTTCATTTCACTTTGTGATGCATAAAACTTTTCATTTTTCCATTAATAAATGTGCAGAATTTTCTTTTACAATCTTTGATTTATGTGTCTTGAAAATATGGCTCTCCTCTGAGTCATTAGGTTGCTCACCATTATTTTCTTTCAAAAATTGTAAACTGACTTTTTGAGAATAGTATGGAGTAGGAATTTAAATTTTTCATTTTTATAACCAATTATTCTAGTACCACACCTTATTTGTAATCCCCCTGTTTTATATATCAAGTTCTCCTTTTTGTATACATCTCTTTCTGAATGCTCTAGTCTTACCCACTAATTTGTCTGTATCTCTTTATAGTGTCTTAATTATTGAAGCCCAGTGACAAATCTTAATATTTGATAGAATGAGTCCTTTCATTTTGCTCTTTTTTTTTAATTTATCTCATTTATTTTATAGCAACAATTGTTTAAAATACATAGAAATACAATTGATTTCTCTATATTGGTGTTGTACTGTACAAGCTTACTATACTCATTAGTTCTAGTAGCTATTTTTACAGATTTAACAAGATTTTTTATGTAGATGATCCCATTGTGAATAAAGCAGTCTTTCTTTTTCCTTTCCTACCTAAATGGGTTTTATTTCTTTTCCTTACCTGACCACACTGGCTCTAGTTCGATGTTGAACAGAAATGGTAAAGTGAAAATTGTTATCTGAAAAGGAACCATTCATTCCTTCAGAATTAAGGATTTTTTTAGGTATATTCTATTAGGGTGAGGAAATTTCCCTCTATTCCTAGTTTGCTAAGAGTTTTTATCAGAAATGATGTCAGGTTTTGTCAGCTGCTTTTCCTACATCTGCTGGGATTAAAATATAGGTGGTTTTATGTCCATTTGTTAATAGGATGAACTGATAATAATTAATTTTTCTAACATTAACCTAACATCGCGTATGTTATCAAGTGGATAAATCCCACTTGATAAAATATTTTAAATATATTATTGTATTCAATTTGCTAAAATTTTGTTAAGAATGTTCGCATCTATGTTCATGAGAAATATTGGTCTGGGTTTTTTTTTGTTGTAATTTTTTTTCCAGTTTTAGCACCAGAGTACTTCTTGATAGTACATAGTAATACATACAATAGTATGAATGAGTTGGGTAGAAAATTGTCTACCTTATCTAAATTTCCAATTTTCTGATATAAGGATATTCATAGAATTTTTTATGATTTTAATCTTCTATGATATTTTTAGCAATATCATCTATTTCATTCCTAATATTATTTAAGTTCTTCATTTTCTCAGTCATGTCAAGGTTTACCAATATTTTAGTCTTTCAAATAAATCATATCATGACTTCATTAACATGTCTTTTTATTATTTCATATTTCATTAGTTTATAATTTTGTCATTATTATTTCTTTATCTTGAATTGTTTGGAGTTTGTTCTGCTATTTTTTCATTAACATATTATGTACTATTTGCTTCAGGGGTACAAGTCTGTGAATCATCAGTCTTACACAATTCTCAACACTCACCATGGCACATACCCTCCCCAATGTCCATAACCCAGCCACCCTATCCCTCCCCCGCCAGCAACCCTCAGTTTGTTTCCTGAGATTAAGAGTCTCTTATGGTTTGTCTCCCTCCCCAGTCTATCTTGTTTCATTTTTTCCCTCCCTGCCCCCCACGGCCCCCTGCCCTGCCTCTCAAATTCCTCATATCTGTTCTGCTCTTCATTTATAGGTTCTTAGTTTTTGTCTTTGTCCAAAATTTTACTTAGGACTATAAATTTCCCTTTAAATACTACTTTAGTTTTGAAAGTGTAATACTTTTGTTGTTAATTTCTAAATATTTTATATTTTTCATTGTTATTTCTCCTTTAACTCATGTATTATTTAGATATATTTCAATTTTCCGAGCTTACAGTGTTGGCTATATTTTCACTGTTGATTTCTAACTTCATTACATTCTCGTTCAACACTACCGTCATAATGGTTTAACCTAAATTCCCTCTTAGTCCAAATGCAATGTTTTCTACCTTCCTTTCAGAACTCACTATAATTTCCATCTTTAATCATAAATTAACTTCATACTTATTTTTATCCAGAAGCAAATGTACTATCATATCAATAAGATGAGTATCATTAAAGTTACTATGGTGTTACTATTTAATATTCTAATATTCATGTTCTGGTCCATATTTTTGTCTATTTTTAGTATAAGACTAGTTCTGAATACCACAGAGTAGTACATACAATGAGTTGGTAGCTATTCCTCCTCTCCAATTTTCTGAAACTCTAAATTTAAGTAACTCCAAATTCATTCATAAACAGCAAGGAAAAAATTTTCTCCCCTTTGAGTATTGTTGCTATTCTACCCAAAAGCTATCTTCCACTCTCTTATTCATTGCCAGCTATATCTACCTCCCAAGAGAGGGGCAGGATATGCTATATATTTACTTTTCCAACCTCCTTGCAACTGGCCTGGTCAAGAGGTCCTGGGGGAAATTCTGCTGTAAGAATTTGAGAATGATTTTCCTTCTAATAAATAATGAGAGAAGTATGGGAAGAGATACCCGCCTCTTTGTCCAAATCCTATTATAACTACATATGGCATCTGAACTGCAGAAGCTGTCCTGTCTCATTGAGGGGTGAACTTAAGAGCCAAGCCAATATGTCAAGGAGGTTAGAGCAGAAAGGGAGCTTTGTGCACAGTGGTTCACCAACTAATCTGGAGCAGCTTACAACTAGACTTCTTATTTAAGATGAACATCCTATCAACACACCATCCCACCCCCAGGTATTTTTATTAAAGTAAATACATAGGGCAATGCTAATGGGGGAAACTGACAAAATCATGATCTGAAGCCTTAAGATGGGAGTGGATTTGAAGCTATGGAGAGGAAAAGTAGGAACCCAGTCTCCAAAGAGAACTTACTTTCAATAGTTCAAACTTGTTCATGTTCTCCACTGGTCCATGAAAGGCATCAATATGAAGAGGACTTTCAAACTTTTTTCCTTGAAGGGATGGATTGGTAAATGCAAATACTCCTCACCCTGCAATTACCCCTCCCCTGATGCTAAGGTGGGAATGTTCTATGAAAGTAAGGGTGATCTGGGAGTAAAGGCCAGCTAAGCAGTGACCCCAAGTGCAGTTATAACTTGAGTGAGGAATACATGGTATGGTAAAGCACCTGCCAGAGGTACCATCCAAGAAAAGAAGTATGCCAAATGACCTCTTTTTCAAAACTAGTAAAGGAAGTCTCTAAAAGAGAATGGGGCTGGGGCAGCTGGGTGGTTCAGACAGTTAAGCATCTGCCTTCAGCTCATATCATGATCCCAGGGTCCTGGGATCAAGCCCCATGTCAGGCTTCCTGCTCAGCAGGGAGTCAGCTTCTCCCTCTGCCTCTGTTCTTCCCCTGCTCATGCTTTCTTTCCTTCTCTCTCTGTCTCAAATAAATAAACAAAACCTTTTAAAAATATATAGTAATCAAGTCTGTGTTGGATGACAAAAGAATAAGTAAACAGTAACACAGGTTAAACAATAACTTCCCATCCCCTCCTCATTCCCTCCAGCCTTGGTAACCACAATTCTACTTTCTGTCTCTATAAACTTACTACTCTATAAAATTGGATGATGGGCATTAAGGAGGACACATGATGTGATGAGGACTGGGTGTTACAGGCAACTGATGAATTATTGAACTCTACTTCAGAGACCGATGATGAACTATATGTTGGTTAATTGAATTTATATTAAAAATATACCTCATATAAGTGGAATTATTCAATATTTGTCCTTTTGTGTCTAGCTTATTTCACATAGCCCATGTCTTCAAGGTTCATCCAAGTTATAGCATGTATAAGAATTTCATTCCTTTTTCAAACTAAACTAATATCCCATTGTATATACATACCACATTTTGTTTATCCATTCATCTGTTTATGGACATTTGGGCTGTTCAGACTTCTGGGTATTATGAACAATGCTGCTGTGAACATGAGTGCACAACTATTTCCTCAAGTCCCTGCTTTCAATTCTTTTGAACATAAACCTAGAAGTGGAATTTCCAGACCATGTAGTAATTCTTTATTTAGTTTCTGATGAATCACTATACTGTTTTCCACAGAGCCTGCATTTTACATTCCCACCAGCAAGGTACAAGGGTTCCAATTTCCCCACATCTGCACCAACATTTGTTATTTTCTGCCCTTGTTTTTGTTTGTTTACATAGCAATCCTAATGAGTGTAAAGTGGTATCTCATGATTTCAATTTGCCTTATCCTAATTAGTAATGATTAGAGATATTAAGCATCTTTTTATGTACTTATTGGCTATTTATATATTTTCTTTGGAAGATACGCATTGAGTGACTCGAGTCCTTTGACCATTTTTTAAAATTTTTTTTTATTTTTTATGATTTTATTTATTTATTTGACAGAGAGAGAGATCACAAGTAGGCAGAGAGGCAGGCAGAGAGAGAGGAGGAAGCAGACTCCCTGCTGAACAGAGAGCCCAATGCGGGGCTCGATCCCAGGACCCTGAGATCATGACCTGAGCTGAAGGCAGAGGCTTAACCCACTGCACCACCCAGGCGCCCCCCTTTGACCATTTTTTAACTGACCATTTTTTTAATTGGGTTTTTTGTTTTGTATTTTATTGAGTTTTAGGAGTTCTTTTTAATTTAAATTCATTTAGCCAAGGTATACTACATCATCAGTCCTTGACGCAATGTTCAATGATTCATCAGTTGAGGATATCACCCAGTGCTCATCATATCACATGCCCTCTTTAATGCCTGTCACCCATTTACCCCATTTCTCCACCCACCTACCTTTCCACAACCCTCACCCCTACTTCCCAAATTTGAGAGTCTCATATGGTTTGTCTCCCTCCCCATTTCTCCTCCCCCACCCCTGCTGTCCTTTGGACTATTCCCCACATTCCATACATGAGTGAAACCATATGATAATTATTTTTCTCTGATTGACTTATTTCACTTAGCACAATACCCTCCAGTTGCATCCATGTTGATGTAAATGGTAGATACTCATCCTTTCTGATGGCTAAGTAATATTCCATTGTATCTATGAACCATGTCTTCTTTATTCATTCATCTGCCAAAGGATATCTCAGCTCTTCCCACAGTTTGGCTATTGTGGACATTGCTGCTATGAACATTGGGTGCATGTGTTCCCTCTTTTCACTACATCTGTATCTTTGGAGTTCTTTATTTATAATGGATATTAGTCCCTTATCAGATATGATTGCAAATGTTTTCTCCCATTCTGTTGGTTGCCTTCTCACTCTATTTTGATACTTTTTATGCACAGAAGTTTTTAATTTTGATGAAATCCAATGTACCTATATTTTTTATTGCTTCTGATTTTAGTGTCATACCAAGAAAGCAATACCAAATCCAATTATTATGAAGTTCTTGCCCTATATTTTCTTCTAAGAGTTTATTTAGTTTTAGTGGCAATTTTTTTAATCTATTTTGATTTAATGTTTACATAGGCTGTAGGATAAGGGTGCCAAATTCATTCTTTTGCATATCAAGTTTCCAAGAACCATTTATTGAAAAGACTCATTTCCCTTTGGTTTTGGTATTCTTATCAAAGATCATTTCACTGTGTATGCAAAGACTTACTTCTGGACACTATTTCATTGGTCTGTATCTCTATCGTTATGCCAGAATCACATTGTTTTGATTACTCCAACTCTACCGTGAGTTTTGAAATCAGTAAGTGAATCTCTTAACTTTGTTTTTCTTTTTCAATATTGTTTGGGTTATTTGTAGCTCCTTAAGATTCCATATGAATTCTACAGAAAATTTTTATATTTCTGCAAAATCATTGTTGGGATTTTATAGAAGTTGCATTGAATCCATAGATCACTTTAAGCAGTATTGGCATCTAAACAATATTAAATATTCCAATCAATAAACAGGTATGTTTTTCCATTTATTTGCATTTTCTTTCATTTCTTTCAGGAATATTCTTAAATTTTCCATGTATGATTTTTAACATACTTTATTAAGTTAATTTTTAAATAACTTTAATTTTTGATGCTATTGAAATAGATTTTCTCAATTTCCTCTTCAGATTGTTATGGAAAGACAACTGATTTTTGATGTTGATTTTTGTATTGTGCAACTGCTGAGTTCATTTATTAGTTCTATCAGAATTTTGTGGAATCATTTTGATTTTCTACATATAATATCCTGCCATCTGCAGACAGAGAAAATTTTACTTCTTCCTTTCCAGCTTGGATGCCATTTATTTCTTTTTCTTGCCTTTTCTTGCTCTAACTAGAACTTCCAATATTATGTTAAATAGAGGAAGACAAAACCTGAATGAGTAGTAATCAGAGAGAGAGAAAAACCATCAAAGACTCAACTATAGGGAAAAAAAACTGAGGGTTGCTGGAAAGAAGGTGGGTGGGGGAATGGGGTGACTGGATGATGGGCATTAAGGAGGACATGTGATATGATGAGCACTGGGTGTTATATGCAACTGATGAATTATTGAACTCTACATCTGAAACTAATGATGTACTATACATTAGCCAATTGAATTTAAATTTTCAAAAAGGGGAGATGTCTGGGTGGCTCAGTCAATTATGTTTCTGCCTTAAGCTCAGGTCTTGGCCCCAGGGTCCTTGGGATTGACTCCCACATCAGGTTCCTTGCTCAGTGGGGAGCCTGCTTCTCCCTCTCCCACTTGTTCCCTCTCTCTCTGTCAAATAAACAAAATATTTTAATTTTTTTTAAAGTGACAAAACCAGGCATCCTTGTCTTCTTTCTGATTTGGAGATGGCTTTTGGTCTTTCACAATCAAATATGTTAGCTGAGGGTTTTTCATATAAGACCTTCATTATGCTGAGGTATTTTCCTTCTATTTACAGTTGTTGAATGTTTCTATTGTGAAAGGGTATTGAATATTTTTTTAAAGATTTTGTTTATTTATTTGTCAGAGAGGGAGAGGGCACAAGCAGGGGGAGCAGAGACAGAGAAAGTAGCAGGTTCCCGCCAAGCAAGGAGCCCAATGTGGGACTCAATCCCAGGACCCTGAGATCATGACCTAAGCTGAAGGCAGAGGCTTAACCCACTGAGCCACCCAGGTGCCCTGAAAGTGTATTGAATATTATCAAATGTTTTTTCCAATCTATTGCAGTAATCATGTGTTTCTCTCCTTCATTTTGTTAGTGTAGTGCATTATACTGATTGACTTTTGTATATTGAACCATTTTTAACATCCCAGGAATAAACTCAGGAATACCCAAATTTGGTATGCTAGTATTTGAATAAGGATATTTACATCAGTATTCATAAGGGACATTGTTCTGTACTTTTTTATTTAAATTCAATTGACCAAGGTATAGTATATCATCAGGTTTTTTTAATTTTAGTTTTATTTTTTTAGTGTTCCAAGATTCATTGTTTATGCACCACACCCAGTGCTCCATGCAATACGTGTCCTCCTTAATACCCACTACCAGGCTCACCTAACCCCCATCCTCTTCCCCTCCAAAACCCTGTTTGTTTCTCAGAGTCCACAGTCTCTCATGGTTCATCTCCCCCTCCAATTTCCCCCAATTCAGTTTTCCTTTCCTTCTCCTAATGTCCTCCATGTTATTCCTTATGCTCCACAAGTAAGTGAAACCATGTGGTAATTGACTCTCTCTGCTTGACTTATTTCACTCAGCATAATCTCTTCTAGTACCATCCATGTTGATACAAAAGTTGGGTATTCAATCTTTCCATGGAGTGTAATATTCCATTGTATATACATTATTGGGTTTTTTTGATATAATATTCAATGATTCATTATTTGAATATAACACTCAGTGCTCACCATATCACATACCCTCTTTAATGCCCATCACCCTGTTACCCCATCCCCCCACCCACGTCCCTTTTCTGCAACCCTCAGCTTGTTTCCTGGAATTGAGTCTCTCATGATTTGTTTCCCTCAATCATTTCTTCCCATTCAGTTTTCTCTCCATTCCCCTAGTCTCCTCTGCACTAGTCCTTATGTTCCACATACGAATGAAACCATGTGATAATTGTGTTTCTCTGATTGACTTATTTCACTTAGCACAATACCTTTCAGTTTCATCCATGTCGATGTAAATGGCAGATATTCATCTTTTATGATGGCTGAGTAATATTCCATTGTATATATGAACCACATCTTCTTTATCCATTCACTGGTTGAAGGACATCTCAGCTCCTTCCACAGTTTGGCTATTGTGAACATTGCTGCTATGAACATTGGGGTGCAGGTGCCCCTTCTTTTCACTACATCTTCATCTTTGGGGAAAATACCCAGTAGTGCAATTGCTGGGTCATAAGGCAGCTCTTTCTTGTAGTATCTGTCAGGCTTTGGAATCAGGGCAATTCTGACCTCATGGAATATGTTAAGTATTCTTTCTTCACTTTTTTGGAAGAGTTTGGAAAAAGCTCGTTATTAGTTCTTCTTTAAATATTTAGTAGTGTTCACCAGTGAAACCACCTGATCCAGGACTTTTCTTTGTTGGAAGGTTTTAGAGTACCTATACAATCTGCTTACTAGTTGTAGGTCTATTCTGATTTCTTGTTTTTTTCATGAATCACTTTTTGTAAGTTTTGTGCATCTAAAAATTTGTCCCTTTCATCTAGTTTATTTAATTTGTTGATTTGGGATATTTCTTCTGTTTGTAAATTTTTACAGCTATAAGTTTGAGATGCTTATAGAACAGCATCCCATATAACTATAACTTACAGGATGCTTTTGCTCATCTCTTAAGTTTTGATATGTTGTGTTTTCATTTTTGTTTGTTTCAAGACATTTTCTTATTTCCCTTGTGACTTCTTGTTTGACTTACTGGTTTTGTAAGAGTGTGTTCTTTAATTTCCACATATTTGTGAATTTTCCACCTATTAATTTCTAGTTTTGTTTCATTATGAACAGAAAAGATACATTATATAATTTCAATCTTATTAAACTTTCCAAGACTTGCTTTGTGGCCTAAAATATTATCTATCTTGGAGAGTGTTCCAAATGTACTTGAGAAAAATGTATATTCTGCTGTTGTTGGGGAAAATGACCTGTATCTGTCTATTGAGTCTAATTCGTCCATAGTGTTGTTCAAGTTCTCTATTACCTGATTGATCTTATGTCTTAACTCCTCTCTCTACTATTGGAAGTAGGTACTCAAGTCCTCAATGATTACTGTAGAACTGTTTATTACTCCCTTCAATTTTGTCAGTTTGATTCATATACTTTGGTGCTCTGATGTTAATGCATATATGTTTATAATTTTTATATTTTCTTGATGAATTGACTCTTTTATCAATATCAATGTCCTTCTTTGTCTTTCAGAACACTTTCTGACTTGAAATTTATTTTATCTGGTATTAGTATAGCTGACTCATCTCCCTTATAATTTGCTTATAATTTGCTTACAATTTGTATAGAATATCCTTTCTGGGATGCCTGCATGGCTCAGTTGGTTAAGCAGCTGCCTTTGGCTCAGGTCATGGTCTCAAGGTCCTGGGATAGAGTCCTGTATTAGGTTTCTTGCTCAGTGGGGAGCCTGTGTCTCCCCCTGCCTGCCACTCCCCCTGCTTGTGCTTGTTCTCTGTTTCTCCCTCCTTTTCTTTCTGACAAATAAATAAACAAAATCTAAAAAAAAAAGTCCTTTCCATCATCTTACTTTCCTTTTTTAATTGTTTTTATGTACTTATATTGAAATTTTGTATATTACTTTCTGAAAATTTAAAGTGTATAAACCTATTAATCTGATATGTTTATCTATTATAATATAATCCCCATGGTAGCAATAATTAGCACTTCTAACACAATATATAATTACCCTTTCTTTTTAGTGAGTGGAATTATTAAGTTCTAGTCTCTTAGAAAGTATGATTAAAATACAATATTGTTGTCTATATTCACTATACTGTGTATTAGATCTCTAGGGCATAATTACTACTCTCTGCAAGGTTGTGTTTCTAAATATCTGTCCTATCCATCCACCCATCAACCCCTCATAACCACCATCTTACTTACTTTTTATGAGTCTGGATTTTTAGAGTCCACATATAGGTGATATAAAGTATTGTTTTTGTCTGATTTATATCACTTAGCACAATGTGCTCAAGTTTCATCCATCTTGTCACTAAGGACAGGATGTTTTTCTTTCTTACTGCTGAGTAATATTCCATGTATTTATATCTTGCATCTTCTTTATCCATTGATGAGCATTTAGATTATTTCCATATCTTGGCTATTTTGAAAAATGCTGCAGTAAACATGGGAGTGCATATGTCTTTTTAATACCCTGTTTTATTTCCTTGGGCATATATTCAGAATTGGAGTTGCTGGATCATATGGTAGATCTATTTCTAATTTTTGAGGAACCTCTGTACTGTTTTCCATAGTGGTTGAATCTCTTTACATTCCTAGGGGTGCCTTTTGCACATCCTTGACAGCTCTAGAAATATCTTTTCTTCTTCATGATAACCATTCTAACAACAGTAGATGATATCTCATTGTGGTTTTGCTTTGCACTTCCCTGATGATTAGCGATGGGAAGAATCTTTTCTTTTTTTTTTTAAGATTTTATTTATTTGACAGACAGAGATCACAAGTAGGCAGAGAGGCAGGCAGAGAGAGAGGAAGGGAAACAGGCTCCCTGCTGAGCAGAGACCTGGATGCAGTGCCCAATGCAAGGCCCGATCCCAGCACCCTGGGATCATGATCTGAGCCAAGGCAGAGGCTTTAACCCACTGAACTACCCAGGCATCCCGTGGAGAATCTTTTCATGTACCTATTGGCCATTTGGTTGTCTTCTTTCACAGAATGACTGTTTAATTCCTCTTCCCTTTTCTAATCAGATTAGTTGTTGTTGTTGAGTGGCATGAGAATATATATATATATGGCATTAACCCTTTATCCAATATATGGTTTGCAAAATTTTTCTTTTATTCTATAGGCTGCCTTTTCATTTTGTTGTTTCTCTTGCTGTGTAGAGGCTTTTAAGTTAGAGGAAGTTCTATTTCTTGTTTTTGCTGTTTGTGCTTTTGGTGTTATACCCAGAAAATCATTACCAAGGTCAACATCAATAAGTTTCTTCTTTACGTTTTCTCCTAGGAGCTTATGTATCAGATCTATACTTAAGTCTTTGACATTTCAAGTTAATTTATGTTAGTGGCATAAGATAGGGGTCCAATTTCATTCCTCTGCCTATGATTATCCAGTTTTCCCAACATGATTTGTTGAAGAGACCATTCTTTTTTTTTTTAATTTTTTATTTCTTTTCAGCGTAACAGTATTCATTGTTTTTGCACCACACCCAGTGCTCCATGCAATCGGTGCCCTCCGTAATACCCACCACCTGGTTCCCCCAACTCCCACCTCCCGCCCCTTCAAAACCCTCAGGTTGTTTTTCAGAGTCCATAGTCTCTCATGGTTCACCTCCCCTTCCAATTTCCCTCGACTGCCTTCTCCTCTCCATCTCCCCTTGTCCTCCATGCTATTTGTTATGCTCCACAAATAAGTGAAACCATATGATAATTGACTCTCTCTGCTTGACTTATTTCACTCAGCATAATCTCTTCCAGTCCTGTTCATGTTGCTACAAAAGTTGGGTATTCATCCTTTCTGATGGAGGCATAATACTCCATAGTATATATGGACCACATCTTCCTTATCCATCTTATTCCACTGGGTGTTTTTAGCTCCTTTGTTGAATATTAGTTGACCATATATATGGGGATGTAATCCTGGGCTATTATATTTCATAGTGTCTAGTTTTATGCTAGTACCATTATTATTATTATACTATTATTATTATTGCTTTATAGTATAGTTTGAAATCAGGCATTGTGATACCTCTGGCTTTGTTCTTTTCCTCCAGGATTGCTTTGGCTGTTCAAGATCTTTTGTAGTTCCATAAAAATTTTAGGAATTTTTTTTTCTGTTTCTATGAACAAGATCATTGGTGTTATGATGGGGATTATATGGACATTTTAACAATATTAATTCTTCCAACACATGAACATGATATGTTTTTCCATTTGCTTGTGTTTTCTTCAATTTCTTTTTTTTTTAAGATTTTATTTATTTATTGGTCAGAGAGAGAGAGGGAGAGCGAGCGAGCATAGGCAGACAGAGTGGCAGGCAGAGGCAGAGGGAGAAGCAGGCTCCCTGCCGAGCAAGGAGCCCGATGTGGGACTCGATCCCAGGACGCTGGGATCATGACCTGAGCCGAAGGCAGCCGCTTAACCAACTGAGCCACCCAGGCATCCCTTTCTTCAATTTCTTTAAGCATAGTCCTATATTTGTTGGGAAGATATTTCATTTCCTTGGCTAAATTGACTCCTTTAAGTATTTTACTGGTTTTGGTGCTATTATGAATAGGATTGTTTTCTTTATTTCTTTTTCACATGTTTCATTATTGGCATATAGAAATGCAACTGATTTCTATATGTTGATTTTGTATCCTACAACTTTCATTAAGTTATTGATTAATTCTAACAGTTCTTTTTTCGTGAGTTTGGGGGATTTTTCTGTACAAAATTATATCCTCTGCAAATAGCAACAACTTCATTTCTTCCTTCCATTTGGATGTCTTTTATATCTTTGTCTTGCCTAGTTGCTTTAGCTAAAACTTACAATACTATATTGAATAAGAGTAACGACAGGAATCATCCTTGTCTTGCTCCTGATCTTAGAGAAAAAATTTTCAGTTTTTTTTTTCCTGTTGAGTATGATGTTAATTGTGGGTTTTCATATGTGGCCCTTATTATGTTGAGGAGTGTTCCTCCTGTGTCCAAACTGCCAAGGATTTTTATTATGCAAGAATACTGTATTTTGTCAAATGCTTCTTCTGCATCTATTGAGATGACCATGTATTTTCATTTTTCATTCTATTAATGTGGTGTATTACATTTATTGATTTGCATCTGTTTAACCATTTTTGCATCTTAGGGATAAACCCACTTAAATTCAGTTTGCTAATATTTTGTTGAGAATTTATCTATCTATGTTAGTCAGGGATATTACCCTACAGGCTTTTTTTTCCTTATAGTGTTCCCATTTAATTTTAGTTTCAGAGTAATTCTGGCTTTGTAGAATGAGTGTAGAAGTGTTCCCTTTTCTTCAACTTTTTGGAAGAGTTTGAGAAATATTGGCATTAATTTTTTCTTTAATTGATAGAATCCTCCAGTGAAGCCATCTGGTCCTGGGGTTTTCTCTGTTAGGAGATTTTTGATTACTGATTCAATCTCTTTATTCATTATCATTTGGTTCAGATTTTCTATTTCTTCCTGATTTTGGTCTTTGTAGATTGTGTTTCTAGACATCATTCACTTTTCTAGGTTATGTAATCTGTAGGCATATAATTGTTCAAAGTAGTTTCTTATGAGCCTATACATTTTGTAGTGTCACTTGTAAAGTTTCCTTTTATCTCTAATTTTATGTGCATCTTCTCTCTCTTTTTCTTACTATAACTAAAGTTTTGTCAATTTTATCTTCTAAAAAAATGAACTCTTAGTTTCTTTGATCCTGTCTTGCATGTATGTGTGTGCTTTGTTTTGTTTTGTTTTCTTTGGTGTTTAATTTATTTCCACTCTGATATGTATTGTTTCCTTCCTCCTGCCAATTTTTGGCTTGATTTATTCTTCTGTTTCTAGTTTCTTAAAGTATAAAGTTAGGTTGTTTATTTGAGCTCTTTCTAATTTCTCCATATGCACACTTATGACTATAAACATTCCTCTCAAAACTGCTTTTGCTACATCCCACGAGTTCTGATATATCGTATTCATATTTTATTTGTTTGAGATTTTTTTTTTACTTCCCTTTCTATTTCTTCCTTGACTAACTGGTTGTTCAAAGGTGTGTATTTTAGTTCCCATGTATTTATAGATTCTCAAATTTTGGGGTTGATTTCTAATTTTACATCATTGTAGTCAGAAAAGATGTTGATATGATTTCAATATTCTTAAATTTGCTAAGATTTGTTTTGTGTCCTATCATGTGATCTATTCTGGATAATGTTTCATGTGCACTGGAAAAGAACGTGTATTCTTTGTTATTGGATGGAATGTTCTATATATGTCTATTAAGTCCATTTGGTCTAAAGTATGGTTCAGTTCCAATGTTTCCTTGTTGAATTTTGGATGATCTATCCATTGCTGACAGTGGTGTACTGAAACCCCCTGCTATTGTTGTATAGTAGTCAACTTCTCCCTTCAGATGTTACTATTTGCTTAATATATCTGCCTTAATGTTGGATATGTATATATTTATAGTTATTCCTTCTTCTTGATGAACTTATCATGGTATAATGACCTTTTTTGTTTCTTTTATCACTTCTGGCTTAAAGTCTATTTTGTCTGATATAAGTATGGCTATCCCTGCTACCTTTGGGTTGCTACTTATGTGGAATAACTCCCACCTTCACTTTGAGCCTGTGTATTTTTAGAGCAGAAATTAATCTCCTGTAAGCTGCAAATAGTTGGGTCCTCTCTTTTTATCAATCTATCCACTCTGTGCCTTCTGGTTGGTGAATTCAATCCATTTATGCTTAGAGTGATGATTGCTATGTAAGGAGTTACTACAGCCACCATACTGTTTGCTTCCTTGTTGTGTATCTCCATCACGGTTTTTTTGTTTTGTTTTGTTTTGCTTTGCATTATTTTCCATTTCTGCTTATCTTTGTAAAGTGATAATTTTCCATGATGGTATGCTCAGTGTCCTTTTTTTTGTTTTGTTTTGTAAAATTACTCTAGATTTTTGCCTTGTGGTTATGAAAGACATCTCAAAAATAAGTCACTTCATTTTATACTAACAACTTATCTCAATTGTCTATAAAGTCTCCACCCTTTTGCTCCACCCCTTTTATATTTTTAATGACATAATTTGCCTTTTTGTGCTATGGATTCATTAACAAATTATGGTAGCCATAGTTTTTTTTTTTAATGCTTCTTTTAACCTTTATACAATAGTTAGGTGGTTAACATGCCATTCTAATTTAGAATTAGTTTTTCAATTCTATCACTTTTACCAGAAGGTTGTGTACTTTCATATATTTTTTTAATCATTTTTTAACTTATTTTCAGCATAACAATATTCATTGTTTTTGTACCACACCCAGTGCTCCATGCAGTCCATGCCCTCTCTAATACCCACCACCTGGTCCCCCAACCTCCCACCCCCCGATGCTTCAAACCCCTCAGATTGTTTTTCAGATTCCATAGTCTCTCATGGTTCACCTTCCCTTCCAATTCCCCCCAAATGCCTTCTCCTAACTCCCCATGTCTTCCATGCTATTTGTTATGCTCCACAAATAAGTGAAACCATATGATAATTGACTCTCTCTGCTTGACTTATTTCACTCAGCATAATCTCTTCCAGTCCTGTCCATGTTGCTACAAAAGTTGGGTATTCATCCTTTCTGATGGAGGCATACTACTCCATAGTGTATATGGACCACATCTTCCTTATCCATTCGTCCCTTGAAGGGTATCTTGGTTCTTTCCACAGTTTGGCAACCATGGCCATTGCTGCTATAAACATTGGGGTACAGATCGCCCTTCTTTTCACTACATCTGTATCTTTGGGGTAAATACCCAGTAGTGCAATTGCAGGGTCATAGGGAAGTTCTATTTTTAATTTCTTGAGGAATCTCCACACTGTTCTCCAAAGAGGCTGCACCAACTTGCATTCCCACCAACAGTGGAAGAGGGTTCCCCTTTCTCCACATCCCCTCCAACACATGTTGTTTCCTGTCTTGCTAATTTTGGCCATTCTAACTGTTGTAAGATGATATCTCAATGTGGTTTTAATTTGAATCTCCCTGTTGGCTAGTGATGATGAACATTTTTTCATGTGTCTGATAGCCATTTGTATGTCTTCATTGGAGAAGTGTCTGTTCATATCTTCTGCCCATTTTTTGATATGATTATCTGTTTTGTGTGAGTTGAGTTTGAGGAGTTCTTTATAGATCCGGGATATCAATCTTTTGTCTGTACTGTCATTTGCAAATATCTTCTCCCATTCCGTGGGTTGCCTCTTTGTTTTCTTGACTGTTTCCTTTGCTGTGCAGAAGCTTTTGATCTTGATGAAGTCCCAAAAGTTTATTTTTGTTTTTGTTTCCTTTTCCTTTGGAGACATATCTTGAAAGAAGTTGCTGTGGCTGATATCGAAGAGATTACTGCCTATGTTCTCCTCTAGGGTTCTGATAGATTCCTGTCTCACGTTGAGGTCTTTTATCCATTTTGAGTTTATCTTTGTGTACGGTGTAAGAGAATGATCGAGTTTCATTCTTCTACATATAGCTACCCTGTTTTCCCAGCACCATTTATTTAAGAGACTGTCTTTTTTCCACTGTATATTTTTTCCTGTTTTGTCGAAGTTTTTGTTTTGTCATAGAGTTGAGGGTCCATATCTGGGCTCTCTACTCTGTTCCACTGGTCTATGTGTCTGTTTTTATGCCAGTACCATGCTGTCTTGGTGACCACAGCTTTGTAGTAAAACTTGAAATCAGGTAACGAGATGCCCCCACTTTTATTTTTGTTTTTCAACATTTCCTTAGCGATTCAGGGTCTCTTCTGGTTCCATACAAATTTTTGGATTATTTGCTCCAGCTCTTTGAAGAATACCAGTGGAATTTTGATCGGAATGGCATTAAAAGTATAGATTGCTCTAGGCAGTATAGACATTTTAACAATGTTTATTCTTCCGATCCAAGAGCATGGAATGGTCTTCCATCTTTTTGTGTCTTCTTCAATTTCTTTCATGAGTGTTCTGTACTTCCTCGAGTACAGATCTTTTACCTCTTTGGTTAGGTTGATTCCCAGGTATCTTATGGTTCTTGGTGCTATAGTAAATGGAATCGATTCTCTAATTTCCCTTTCTGTATTTTCATTGTTAGTGTATAAGAAAGCCACTGATTTCTGTACACTGACTTTGTATCCTGCCACATTACTGAATTGCTGTACAAGTTCTAGTAGTTTGGGGGTGGAGTCTTTTGGGTTTTCCATATAAAGAATCATGTCATCTGCAAAGAGAGAGAGTTTGACTTCTTCATTGCCAATTTGGATACCTTTTATTTCTCTTTGTTGCCTGATTGCTGTTGCTAGGACTTCTAATACTATGTTGAAAAGAGTGGTGAGAGTGGGCATCCTTGTCGTGTTCCTGATCTCAACGGGAAGGCTGCAAGCTTTTTCCCATTGAGGATGATATTTGCTATGGGTCTTTCATAGATAGATTTGATGAAGTTCAGGAATGTTCCCTCTATCCCTATACTTTGAAGCGTTTTAATCAGGAACGGATGCTGGATTTTGTCAAATGCTTTTTCTGCATCGATTGAGAGGACCATGTGGTTCTTCTCTCTTTTCTTATTAATTTGTTCTATCACATTGATTGATTTGCGAATGTTGAACCATCCTTGTACCCCAGGGATGAATCCCACCTGGTCATGGTGGATAATCTTTTTAATGTGCTGTTGGATCCTTTTTGCTAGGATCTGGTTGAGAATCTTAGCATCCATATTCATCAGTGATATTGGTCTGAAATTCTCCTTTTTGGTAGGGTCTTTGCCTCGTTTCGGGATAAGGGTAATGCTGGCTTCATAGAAAGAGTCTGGAAGTTTTCCTTCTGCTTCAATTTTTTGAAACAGCTTCAGGAGAATAGGTGTTATTTCTTCTTTGAAAGTTTGGTAGAATTCCCCAGGGAATCCGTCAGGTCCTGGGCTCTTGTTTTTTGGGAGGTTTTTGATCACTGCTTCAATCTCGTTACTAGATATCGGTCTATTTAGGTTGTCGATTTCTTCCTGGTTCAATTTTGGGAGTTTACAGTTTTCTAGGAATGCATCCATTTCATCTAGGTTGCTTAGCTTATTGGAATATAACTGTTGATAATAACTTCTGATGATTGTTCCTACTTCCTTGGTGTTAGTTGTGATCTCTCCCTTTTCATTCATAATTTTATGAATTTGGGCTTTCTCTCTTTTCTTTTGGATTAGTGTGCCCAATGGTTTATCGATCTTATTGATTCTTTCAAAAAACCAGCTTCTAGTTTCATTGATACGCTCTACTGTATCTCTGGTTTCTACCTCATTGATCTCAGCTCTAATCTTGATTATTTCCCTTCTTATGTGTGGAGTTGGCTTGATTTGTTGTTGATTCTCCAGTTCTTTAAGGTGTAGAGACAACTGCTGTGTTCTGGATTTTTCAATTTTTTTGAGGGAGGCTTGGATGGCTATGTATTTCCCCCTTAGGACCGCCTTTGCTGTATCCCATAGGTTTTGGACCGAAGTGTCTTCATTCTCATTGGTTACTTTCATATATTTTTAAGCCACTGATTATCACCCTTTCATTTCAACTTGAAGAGCTCCTTTCACCATTTTTTATAATGTCTAGTGGTGGTAAACTCCATCAAGCTTTTGTTTGTATGGATAAGCCTTTGGTTCTCCATCAAAGTTATCTTTCAGATAATTTTGACAGAAAAATATTCTTGGCTGGTAATTTTTTGGGGGCGGCTGGTAATTTTTATCTTTCAACACTTCAAATAAATTATTACACTCTATACTGGCTGTATAGTTTCTGCTGAGAAATGTGCTGATACCGTGATGGGGGTTTCCTTTGCAAATTTCTTTATTTTGTCCCATATGCCTTTAAGATTTTTTTTTTTCTTGTCATTGATTTTTAAGTTACATTATAATGTGTCTTGGATAAGGTCTTTTCACGCTGAGATAATAGAATGATCTATTAGCTTCATGAACTTTTCTGTCTTGAAAGATACTTGTCTGTTCAAGTCCCTTCCCAGGTTTTGGAAGTTCTCATATTTCTTTAAATAAACTTTTTGCACCCTCCTCCCTCTTTTCTCCTTCTGGTATGGCAATTATTATATTTAACTTTCTGGTCATATCTGGTAGTTCTCGTAAGGGTTTAATCACCTAAGTCTAAAACTTCTATCCTCTTCTGATTTACTTCTCTTTACCTATCCTCCAAGTCATTTATTCTTTCTTCCACCTGGTCTGCCTTGTCACTGATGCATTCTTGATCTCCTTTATTGAATTCTTCAGCTCCAGAATTTCATTTATCATTTCAGTCTCTTTGGTAAAGAACTTTTCTGTTCATTGATTTTATTCCTGAGTTCATTGAATTGCCTGAATCTTCTTTTACCTTGTTGAATTTCCTCACAACAGCTATTTTGAATTTTTTTGTCAGTTCAATCACAATATTGCACACCCTTTGGTTGCTGAAGAATTATCATTTTCTTTTTGTGATACTGTATTCCCTTGGTTTTTCATAGTGTTTGATGTGTGCTTATACTTTTGCATTTGAAGTAACAGGCACTTTTCCTTAATTAAGAATTGATATTACTTTGTTCAACAGCATAGCACTTAGAAACATTTCTTTTGTATCCCAGAAGGTGGCACTATCGCTCAAGTTTGTGTTTTCTCCCAAGGGCGCTGACACACCTAGATAAATTTAGAAGTGTTCACAAGGAGTTGGCTGGCAGCAGAATGGGAGGAAATGTTTAGGTTATATTATGTATGATGAATCAGTTTTATTCTTGTTGCTTTCAGTATTCTCTTTTGCCCTCACACCTTAGACAGTGTGATTAGAATATATCTCCATGTGGGTCTCTTTGAGTTTCTACTACTTCGAATTACTGAGCTTCCTTTACTTGTACATTCATTTCTTTCATCACATTTGGGGAGTTTGACCATTATTTCTTCAAATAATCTTTTTCTCACTCTTTTTTTGCGAGACTCCCATAATGCAAACATCTGTCAGTTTGATGGTGCCTTAGATTCATTCACTTCTCTTTACTTTTTTTCTGTTCCATTACCCATAATTTCATTTTTTTTTATCTTCAAATTCACTGATTCTTCTGCCTGCTCAAATCTCCTGCTTGAACTCCTCTAGTGAATTTTTCATTTCTGTATAGTATTTTCCACCTCTGCCTTCTTTTTTTTCTAATCACCACTTTTTAAATTTTATTTTATTTATTTTTTTCAGTGATCCAAAATTCATGGTTTATGCATCACACCCAGTGCTCCATGCAATACGTGCCCTCCTTTATACCCACCATTGTGCTCACCCAATCCCCCAACCCCCTCCTCTCCAAAACCCTCAGTTTGTTTCTGAGTCCACAGTCTCTCATGGTTTGTCTCCCTCTCCGATTTCCCCCAACACACTTCTTTCCTACCTCCAACTTCTATTGTTAATATTCTCATTTTGTCCATACATTGTTTCCCTGGTTTCTTTCAATTTTTTGCTCATGTTTTCCTTTAGGTCTTTTGTTTTGAAGTCTCTGTCCAGGAAGTCTTATTTTGAGCTTCTTCAGGGACAGTTTCTGTCCATTTCTTTTCTTTGAACATGTCATGTCTTCCTGTTTCTTTGTATGACTTGTGATAGTTTTCTTGAAAATTGGGCCTTTGAATATTACAGTGTGGTATCTCTAGATTTCAGATTGCCCCGCTTCAAGAGTTCCTTCTCTGTTTGTGATTGCCAAAAAGTGTTTTACCCCAATAGTTTTGAGACTTCCAAACCAGATTTGCAAAGAACAGTCCTTGTCTTATGTGATCACTCAAGTCTCTGCCCGTTTAGCTCTGTTCAGCTAGTGTTCAGCTAGTGTTCAGCTACTGTTCAGCTAGTGGCAAAGACTTCCTTGAATGACAAAAGTTCTCCCAGTCTTTGACAGTTGGCTTTGTAATGGGGAACTTCTTCAACACCTAGTTAGCCTTGCTTTGAGCATAAGAATCAGCCCAAGGTGAAAGCTTGATGTCTTCTCATGTCTTTTCTGAGTCTGTGTCTTGCCTAGGCATTCATCTGAATTTCTAGTTTTCCTTGTATACACAGCTGCCTTCAAATGCCCTAATTTCCAAAGAGTCTCACCCTAGACTTTCCCCCATGCTTTAGATTGTCTATTCTATGTCTCCTCCCTGTGATCTCTTACCCTTAGAATAAATCTTTAGTCAACATTTTCATTATGAGGAGCACAGGCCACAGTTTTTTCTCCTGAGTTGTGAGCTGGACAAAACAGAGATGAGCACCTTATATTAGTCTTTTGAGTATCCCCCAGGTAGTTTAGAATAGACATGCACAATAATTTGCTAATAAAGTCTGCACTGATCCATCCAGTTTAAGGGAAGGAACTGGAACTGCACTACTGTTGCTTCAAGATTAAGACTGCCATGAAGCTGGGGAAAGGTTTGGGTAAGAGTAAGTAAAAATGACACAAAACTTTTTCATTCTGAATATGGCTTTTTCTTGATTGGATGTTTACTTGGTGGCTGCAAAAGTGGTTAATTTCCAAGGCTCTAACAAAGTTAATTGAGATAATTTTTGTTTGTCTGTTTCAATATTTCATTGGGGGAAATAAATCACCATTTTGCTAATATCAATCACTCTCCCCATTCTTTTTAAATTTTACTGTTTTCATTCAAATTTCTTAAACTTCTAGTGTGGTGATATTTTGAAACTAAATACAGAAATTGTCAATTATTTATATTATTTTACTTTATTGGATTTTCATCACTCTAGCTTTCAGATGATATCATCCTATATGTCCTATATTCCCACCAGCTTCCTGTCATCCACAATCCAATAAAACCTTTCACTGTTCTTCAATTCTCTATTTTAAGTTTTAAAAGAATAGCATGATCAATCACAGTGTTCCCCCAGTCTCTGCCCTGTCCTCTTAATGGTCTCACCAACATCTACCCAGAATCAAAACCATGTATTATAGCTATGTTTTTTTTTTAATAAATCATAAATTAAAATTTCCAAGCCATGGAATCTCCTCAGGGATTGCCGTCAACAGATGTCTTACAGATGCTAGAAGCTTTAAAAGTCAAAGAGATAATTACTGATGACTTTTTAACTGACATAGACTCACTCATTCCCCAAATTCTATTGAAGGAAGAATTTTGGTTCCCATTTAATGTTTTAAGTGGAATTTTACTGGTGGCAGTGAAAACCAGATCATTTATCAGAGAAAGTGAAAGCTTTTAAATCAAACAGACCAATATTCAAGTTAATACAAATTAAGCCAGTTACTTAACTGCTACTAAACTCTGTTTCCTCATTTGGAGGAAGGAGAAGAAGAAGAAGAAGAAGAAGAAGAAGAAGAAGAAGAGGAGGAGGAGGAGGAGGAGGAGGAGGAGGAGGAAGGAGGAGGAGGAGAAGAAGGAGAAGAAGAAGGAGAAAATAACAACTGCCTTGCAGGGGATACCATGAAAATTATATAAGAGAGCACATATTAAATCATAATACTGAGTAAAAAGTTCCCTTCACTAGAAAAAAAAATTATAACCTAGACTATGAACATTTTCCCCAAAGCTACTAATTCTAACTAATTTATTAAAGAGGTATTACATGAAGGCCAAATTGTTGGTTTATATTGCTTTCTCATTTACATATGCTATAGCATGATTTAAATGTGATATGACATTGGTATTTTTGGAAGATGGACAGAGGAACCCACTAGAAGGATATTTGCATGAGGGTTCAAGAAGTTTCTTAGAAAGATCCTTCATAATGGAAGAGGGAGCCAAGGTTTAAATATGTGGCCAAATTTAATGAGTACAAGTCAGAGAGTAAGGGTTTCTTTGAGTATAACATAGTGATATTTGCTACTCAGGTTGTCCTTCACCCAGCTCCCTCCACTCAGGGAGAGATGAATGAGAATGAGAATGAAATAAATAATAGAATGAAATAAAGGGGAAGTAGAAATAAGATTTATTTCACTCAGTTTCCTTGGGACATCAAAGATACAAGCCCGCTCTGTTTTATACTTGAGTTAACATAATAAAATGCAAGTTAAGGAGAGAAATTCTACCCCACTTTGTCACAAAGTAAGACTGGCAGCTTAAGAACTAGACATAGGCAATAGGGACATTCACCTCAGAATTGGTGCCTTTCTGGCAGAACATGACCCCCTCATGGTGTTAAACCACTGAGGTGAAGTCACAGTTTTCTCCATCTTCTGCCAAACACCCTCAATGCATAAGGTGACTGTGTCCAAATGCTGTGAAGACCTGTGGATTATATTATTGTCCACAACTGGGTCCAACACTGCCTTTGCATGCAGAGGGAAATTAATAAGGAGAATGCTTAGGTATGAAAAAGAACATATTTTGTAAAGTTCATTTACCTTTTCAGTCCTTCTTTAGCATAAATATAACTGATTCTTGCATAGCGAGATCAATTCCCATTGCCACCCCATATTGCTAAGAGTCCATATTCTTGCTTTTTTGTGTGTGCCTATTCATGGTTCCCAAGGGATCCACATACCAACACAGTATCCACCATAATTATTGAGAAACCACAGAGTGGCTGAGAAATATTTTGCAACATTAAAAAACTTATATTACTCTTAAATCTATGTATGTTGGTCTAGACATAACATGCATGAAGCACAATACAGATTCTTTACATCAACAACTACATGGGCACTGTGAATTGTCTTATGTTTACAAAAATATAAGTAAAATGGAAATTATATAAGATTTTTTTTAAATTTTTATTTAAATTCAATTAACCAACATGTAATAATACATCATTAGTTTCAGATGTAGAGTTCAATAATTCAACAGTTGTATATAACAATGAGTGCTCATCACATCACATGCCCTCCTTAATGCCCATCACCCAATTACCCCATTCCCCCAGCCACCTCCCCTCCAGTAACCCTTAGTTTGTTTCCTGTAGTTAAGCATCTCTCATGGTTTTTCTCCCTCTCTGATGACTTCCCATTTGTTTTCCCTCCCTTCCTCTATGGATCCTCTGTACTGTTTCTTATGTTCCACATATGAGTGAAACATAATTGTCTTTCTCTGAGCCATTTATTTCACTCAGCATAATACCCTCCAATTCCATCTACATTGATGTAAATGGTAGTATTCATCCTTTCTGATGCCAGAGTAACTGTGTGTGTGTGTGTACACACACACACACACACACACACACACTCATTGTATATACATTGCATGTATAATACCACATCTTCATTATCCATTCATCTGTCAAAGGACATCTAGGGTCCTTCTACAGTTTAGCTATTGTGGACATTGCTGCTATAAATAATGGGGTGCAGGTATCCCTTTGGAACATTACATTTGTATCTTTGGAATAAATACCCACTAGTGCATGCTGAGTCATAGGTTACCTCTATTTTTAACTTTTTGAGGAGCCTCCATACTGTTTTCCAGAGTGGCTGTACCAGTTTGCATTCTCAACAGTGTAAGAGGGTTCCCCTTTCTCCACATCCTCACCAACACTTGTTGTTTGCTGACTTAACTTTAGCCATTCTGACTCATGTGGAGTGGTATCTCATTGTGATTTTGATTTGTATTTCCCTGATGCCAAGTGATGTGGAGTATTTTTTCATGTGTCTATTAGTCATTTGAAGTCTTCTTTGGAGAAAGAAAGATGTTCATGTCATCTGCCCATTTCTTGACTGGATGATGATGATGATGATGATGCTTTGGTTGATGAGTGTGATACAAAACCAGACACATAGATATGTGGAACAGAACAGAGAACCCAGAAATGGACCCTCAACTCTTTGGTCAACTAATCTTTGACAAAGCAGGAAAGAATATTCAATGGAAAAAGGACAGTCTCTTCAACAAATGGTGTTGAGAAAATTGAACAGTCACATGTACAAGAATGAAACTGGACTTTGTCTTACACCATACACAAAGATAAACTCAAAAGGAATGAAACACATCAACGTAAGACAGGAATCTATCAAAATCCTGGAGGAGAACACAGGTAACAACCTCTTCAACCTCATCTACAACAACTTCTTGTTAGACATATCTCCAAAGGCAAGGGAAACAAAAGCAATAATCAACTATTGTGACTTCATCAAGATAAAATATTATGCATAGCAAACAGTCAACAAAACTAAAAGACAACCTATGGAATGGGAGAAGATACTTGCAAATGCCGTATCAGATAAAGGGATCCAAGATCTATAAAGAACTTATGATATAAGATTTTTAAAATTAAAGTTAAATTTAACTTTCTTCAATAATTTTTATTTAAAATAAGATTTTTTTTGTAATTTGTATTTACATCTTAACTTAAATTTTTAATATTTTGAAAGAAAAATGATTTTTTTAAAAATGAAAGTAATGTTAATTTTTAAGAATTTTACACTTGTTGAAGGGGATGTGGAGAAAGGGGAACCCTCTTACACTGTTGGTGGGAATGCAAGTTGGTGCAGTCACTTTGGAGAACAGTGTGGAGATTCCTCAAGAAATTAAAAATAGAACTTCCCTATGACCCTGCAATTGTACTACTGGGTATTTACCCCAAAGATACAGGTGTTGTGAAAAGAAGGGCCATGTGTACCCCAATGTTTATAGCAGCAATGGCCACAGTCACCAAACTGTGGAAAGAACCAAGATGCCCTTCAACGGATGAATGGATAAGGAAGATGTGGTCCATATACACTATGGAGTATTATGCCTCCATCAGAAAGGATGAATACCCAACTTTTGTAGCAACATGGACAGGACTGGAAGAGATTATGCTGAGTGAAATAAGTCAAGCAGAGAGAGTCAATTATCATATGGTTTCACTTATTTGTGGAGCATAACAAATAGCATGGAAGACAAGGGTAGTTAGAGAGGAGAAGGGAGTTGGGGGGAATTGGAAGGGGAGGCAAACCATGAGAGACTATGGAATCTGAAAAACAATCTGAGGGGTTTGAAGCATCAGGGGGTGGGAGGTCGGAGGAACCAGGTGGTGGGTCTTAGAGAGGGCACAGATTGCATGGAGCACTGGGTATGATGCAATAACAATGAATACTGTAATGCTGAAAAAAAAATCCCCCCCCAAAAAAAGAATTTTACACTTGTTTTAATTTGTATTTTTATAAAAATCTTTCCATTTCAATACTTTAGCTCATTACTATCAATTGAACACAAACTATGTAAAAATTTTTATTACTTCTATATAATTAGTGATTTTGCTAAAGTGAAGCAAGAAAAAATAAATTTTGTATGACAAATACATATTAATTTTGTATATTTTACTTTATTATTAAGACATCTAAAGCACTACTAGATATGTTAAATAATAGTTAAATTCATCTTTGATATTTGTCTTTAGTCATATAAAAATTGTAGCTTTACATATGTATTTATTTTGTCATTATGAAGACATTTATGAAAATAGGATAAGAGATGTCTGGGTGGCTCAGTCTGTTGGGTGGCTGCCATTGGCTCAGGTCATGATCCCAGGGTTCTGGCATAGAGTACTGCTTCAGGGTCCTTGTTTGGCAGGGAGCCTGCTTCTCCCTCTGCCTACTCTGCCTGCTGTCTTCCCGCTTGTGCTCTCTCTGCCTCTGAGAGATAGATAAAGAAGAAGAAGAACAAGAAGAAGAAGAGGAGGAGGAGGAGGAGGAGGAAGAGGAGGAGGAGAAGGAGGAAGAAGAATAGAATAGAAGCATTTGTTAACTCTTTATTAGTTTGAATTATGACTTTCAATATTACACATGTCATATGTGAGCCCAACTATTATAGCAGCTTGCATACAGGGACTCAGAGACTCCTAAACTCTAAGATGTTAGGACTCACACAGCTCTGGCAAACACAGGAGAAATTTCCTTGAAATCCAGGGCAGAAAATTCGGAAATAGCAGCCATCAGGTAGCTCATAGAATTGTATCCCAGTGTATGGGAGACAACCTGCAAGGATCCCCAGAAACAGCTAGGAGAAATAAGGATAAACTGGAATGAAAGTCTTAATTGTGTGGAAACACATACAGGAAAATATTCTTGGGCTTCTCTGTGATTTATTTCTATCCAAAAACCATGTTGACTTACATAAAGAAACAGAAAAGTCCATTTCTTACCCCAAAATTCCAGAATAATATGGTTTACAAACATTTAGACATATCTTAATTCTGCTATAATAAGCAGCTTAGTATTCCAACAACCACAAAGAGAAACCCACTAAAAAACAAACTCAGCTTAGCCACACGAACTACAAGAGAGGAACCTATAAGCATAAGTAATGAAAGGCAAAAAAAAAAAAATTACTAAAGCTCTTGGGGTCTTGGCAGCATGTGCAACCAAATTACCTGTATCAATACATCAACTCCATCTATAGTGTTGTCCTCTTGGAGGGTATCAGTCATTACAAATACAAAGCAAACACAGAGTAAAACCCTGAGAATTATTTATGTAAGACCCAATAGCTTCTAGGGATAAGAAAACAATCATTTACAGGAGCCCAAGTAAAATCCAATAGCATCCAAAACAAGATATCCTGTGGGTAGTGGACTGGCAAACACTCACCACAGTAAGCGATCTGTTGGTTTGATGGCAGCTCACAAGACAAAGACAAACCTACAGCATTTAAAGGCCACACCATCACTCCACATTATTAATCACTGAAAAGTCAGTCCCCAGTTGTCCTTTGGCCAAATCAACAAGACAGCAAACAAGTGTTGGAGAGGATGTGGAGATAGGGGAACCCTCTTACACTGTTGGTAGGAATGCAAGTTGGTGCAGCCACTTTGGAAAACAGTGTGGAGATTCCTCAAAAAATTAAAAATAGAGCTACCCTATGACCCAGCAATTGCACTACTGGGTATTTACCCCAAAGATATAGATGTAATGAAAGTAAGGACCATCTGTACTCCAATGTTCATAGCAGCAATGTCCATAATAACCAACTATGGAAAGAGCCAAGATGTCCTTCAACAGATGAATGGATAAAGTAGATGTGGTCCCTATATACAATGGGATTTTACTCAGTCATCAGGAAGGAAGAATTCCCAACTTTTGCATCAATATGGATGGAACTGGAGGAGATTATGTTGATTGAAGTAAGTCAAGCAGAGAAAATCATTTATCATATGGTTTCACTTACTTGTGGAACATAAGGAATAACATGGAGGACATTAGGAGAAGGGAAGGAAAAGTGAATTGGGGCAAATCGGAGGGACAGATGAACCATGAGAAACTGTGGACTCTGAGAAACAATCTTAGGGTTTTAGATGGGAGGGGAGTTGTCGGATGGGTGAGCTTGGTGGTGGGTATTAAAGAGGGCATGTATTGCATGGAGCACTGGGTGTTGAACATAAACAATGATTCTTGGAACACTGCATCAAAAACTAATGATTTATTTTATGGTGACTAACATAACACATTAAAAAAAAGCTCTAAGCTGTTGAGATAAATCATATGAGCTTTTAATTTTTTATTGACATATAATGTATTATTTGTTTCAGGGGTACAGGTCTGTGATTCATCAGTCTTACACGATTAATCATATAAGCTTTTAACTATAAGATCTCAAATCTCACAAGTCACTGGGTGCTATCAATACCCAGAGTGCTCCACGCTGGAAGGAGGGGTCTGAATGGCTGCTTTGCCTGGATGTCCCCAAAAGCCATAAGAAGGGCAAGATGAGAAGGACCCAGAAATTTTAAATTTCTGAATGGATCTTCAGATCTCTAAATGCGATAGAGGGTTGAAACAGGCCCTATGAACATCAGATGCAAACTCAGAGCCCAGAATGACTTGAAGTCTTATCTAGAGCTCAAAGACAGAAACTTGTGGCCTTGAATAACTAACAATTTTCTAATCCACAATTTACTGACTCATCAACATGAGTCCCCCCTCAGTTTGGAGGAGAAAATATTGACCTATGTAAACACCATTTTAGCAGACCTAAGTTTCTGGTTAACCCTAAGATACAGACATCACAGAATATAGAGCTACTGATATATATGAATAGAAAAGAGTCAAGGCAAATGAAGATGGAGAATTATCACTATATAACAAGTTACAGAAAAATAAACAAGTATAGAGTTAGAAGGAAGTATAAACAAAGAAAAATAGAGATGTATTTGAGGAACTGTATCCAAAAGAAGGTGTTTAACCACCAATAAGTAAAATTCAAAATGATGGGACAAAAGGAAAAAGGAAAAACATCCCAAATGGAAGCTTTTTTAAGTAGTACTGCAAATTTAGAAATCTAAACTAGTTCTGTAAAAAGAAAAATGTTTTGTTGAATAGCAAAACCCTCTGTTCTCCAAAATTACCTTATGAACCAGTAATTCCCACCAGGGTAAATCTAAAATAGCTCAAAGCAGGACCTCAAAAAATATTTGCACACCCATGTTCATCACAAGCATTATTCATAGCATCCAAGAGGTGGTGGAAGCAATCCAAATATCCATCTACAGATTGATAAGGAAAATTCAGCCTTAAAAATGAAAGAATTTCTTACTTTTTTTTTTTTTTTAATGGGAGAAGGTGCCAATGGAATAAGCTAGTCTTTATTGGAAAGAAGAAACTTTACAGCATTTTGAGTAAGTTAGAGCAAGTCTCAGTGAGCCAACTGGTGGGGCAACAGCTTATAATGGATTCCACAGCTAGGGCATCACTGGGTCTCTCCTTTGTGCAGCCAGAACCAGATGATGGCACTATTGTCCTCTTCACAGATGCAGCCCTCTATTCACTTGTTGGTGATAGATGGGATTAAATTCTAATCTTCCTTGGTGCCTAAAGCTGCCCTTGGGCCTAGCATAATATATTAGTACAGTCCCTTCCATGCAGCCATCATGACCTCCATTTCCAGCCCAGGAACCTGCTGGTCAGCAGTAAGAACACCACGTCCAGAGGCCATGGAGCACACTACAGCAATTCAATTGGGATGGCAGGCCCTGAGGGCCTGCAGGGCCCCGATGATCCAATTCTGCAAAATAACCTCGAAGCCATCGTGCGTGCTACAAAATAGTAACACTTCCTGAAATTCTCATTTTTGCTACAATATGGATAAACCTTAAGGACACTATGTTAAATGAAATAAGTTAGACACAAAAGAGCAATTACTGTATGATTCCATTTATATGCGGTATCTAAAGTTGTTAATTCATAGGAATAGGAAGTACAAAGGTGATTGTAGAGGGTATGGGGAGGGGAGTAAGTGTTGAGTGGGCACTGAATTTCAGTGTTGCAAGATGAAAAAGTTCTAGAGATCTGTTGCTCAATTATGTGAATATACATAACACTACTGATGGTACAATTCAAAATGGTTAAGAAGGTAAATTTGATGTTTTATGTTCTTTATCACAATAAAAAACTATACAACATGAAATTATTTTTAAATGTGAATAGAACATCTGGGAGGAGGAGTCAAGATGGTGGAGAAGTAGCAGGCTGAGACAACATCAGGTAGCAGGAGATCACCTACATAACTTATCAAACCATTGCGAACACTTACAAATCCAACAGGAGATTGAAGAGAAGAAGAGCAACAATTCTAGAAAAGAAAATTGATCACTTTCTGAAAGGTAGGACCGGCAGAGAAGTGAATCCAAAGCGACAGGAAGATAGATCGTGGGTGGGGGGGGCAGCTCCCGGCAAGTGGTAGAACAATGGATCACAAAATCAGGACTTTTAAAAGTCTGTTCCACTGAGAGACATCACTCCAGAGACTAAACCAGGGTGAAGCCCAGGTGGGGTCAGCGTGGCCCCAGGCCCCGCGGGGTCACAGAAGGATCGAGGGTGTCTGAGTGTCTCAGAGCTCACAGGTATTAGAGTGGGGAAGCAGCTATAGAGACAGAGCTGAGGAGTGAGCTCTCAACTCGGGGTTACCTTGAACTGTAATCCATGGCACAGGCCACTGCTCTGTGAGTGAGGTCCCCACAAGATCCAGGGAGATACCCCCTGGGGGAGCTCAGAGATCTGCAGGGTTTGGAGACTCCAGGCGGAGCTGTGTGCCAGAGACAGAGATGCTTGGTCACAGGCTGGGTGAGCTCAGAGTGCGGCCGGAGGCCAGGGAGAAGGGAGTGATTAAGAGCTTTTCTCTGAGGGTGAACTGAGGAGTGGGACCCCCAAGCTCTCGGCTCCTCTGGGCCAGAGATTGGGAGGCCACCATTTTCATTCCCATCCTCTGGAACTCTATGGAAAGCATTCAGGAAACAAAAGCTCCCGAAAGTGAACCCGAGCAGAATACTTAGCCTAGCCCCGGTAAGGGCAGTGCAATTCAACCTGGGGCAAAGACACTTGAGAATCACTACAACAGGCCCCTCCCCCAGAAGATCAACAAGAAATCCAGCCAAGGCCAAGTTCACTTACCAAGGAGAACAGCAGATTTCCAGAGGAGGAGAAAACAAAGCCTGGAATTCATGGTTTTCTCCCCATGATTCTTTAGTCTTGCAGTTAATTATTTTTTTTTATTTTTTTTTATTCTGCTAATTTTTTTTAACTTTTACCCTTTCCTCTTTTAACGTTTATTAACTAGTTTATCTTAACAATACCTTTCATAAAAAATAATAATAATAATCTTTTTTGAACCTTCATTATTATAGTCATATTATATCCTTCATTGTATCTAACTTTATTTTTTTGTATACACATAGGGTTTTTTCTTCTAAAAATTTGGAGTACAACTTCTTCTAATAGATCAAATATACCCTACATCTAGCTCCAGGCTTGTTCTAGTCTCCAGCCCAAGCAAATTCTCTTCACTTTCTTTTTCTTTATTTTCCCAACCAACTTACTTTATCAACTCCTTTTTTAGAAATTAAAAAAATTTTTTTTTTCATCTTTATAGGCATATTCCATCCCCTCCATTGTGTATACCCTTATATATGTTTTTCATTCTTTAAAATTTTGGGAGATATTTTCTTCTAAGAGACCAAAATACTCCCAAAATTAAGGGGGTGACCCTGTTCTAGTCACCAGTCTAATATATATATATATTTTTTTCTTTTTTATATTTTTTCATTATTTGTTTTCTTTTTCTAATTTTTTTTAACTTCTTTTTGTCCCCTTTCTTCGCCCCCCCCCCACAATTTTGGGTCTCTACTGATTTGGTTAAACCACATTTTCCTGGGGTCTTTACCACCCTTTTAGTACTTTATTTGCACCTTCATATATTCTTATCAGGACAAAATGACAAGGCAGAAAAATACCACAAAAAAAAAAAAAAGATCAAGAGGCAGTCCTGAAGGCTAGGGACCTAATCAATAAGGACATTGGTAATATGTCAGATCTAGAGTTCAGAATGACGATTCTCAAGGATCTAGACGGGCTCGAAAAAGACATGGAAGATATTAGAGAAATCCTCTCCAAAGAGATAAAAGCCCTTTCTGGAGAAATAAAAGAACTAAAATCTAACCAAGTTGAAACCTAAAAAGCTATTAATGAGGTGCAATCCAAAATGGAAGCTCTTACTGCTAAGATAAACTAGCCAGAATAAAGAATTAGTGATATAGAAGACCAAATGACAGAGAATAAAGAAGTTGAGCAAATGAGAGACAAACAAATACTGGACCAGGAGGGGAGAATTCAAGAGATAAGTGACATCGTAAGATGAAACAACCTTAGAATAATTGGGATTCAGAAGAAGAAGAAAGAGAGAGGGGAGCAGAGGTATATTGGAGAGAATTACTGTAGAGAATTACACTAATATGGCAAAGGCAACAAGCATCAAAATCCAGGAAGCACAGAGATCCCCCATAAACATCAATAAGAACAGATTCACACCCTGCCACCTAATAGTAAAATTTACAAGTCTTAGCGACAAAGAGAAAATCCTGAAAGCAGCCCGGGAAAAGAAGTCTGTAACATACAATGGTAAAAATATTAGATTGGCAGTGGAATTATCCACAGAGACCTGGCAGGCCAGAAAGAACTGACATGATATATTCAGAGCACTAAACGAGAAAAACATGCAACCAAGAATATTATATCCAGCTAGGTTATCATTGAAAATAGAGGGAGAGATAAAAAGCTTCCAGGACAAACAAAAACTGAAAGAATTTGCAAACACCAAACCAGCTCTACAGGAAATATTGAAAGGGTTCCACTAAGCAAAGAGAGACCCTAAAAGTAGTAGATCAGAAAGGAACAGAGACAATAAACAGTAACAGTCACCTTACAGGCAATACAATGGCACTAAATTCATATCTCTCAATAGTTACCCTGAATGTAAATGGGCTAAATGCCTCAATCAAAAGACACAGGGTATCAGAATGGATAAAAAAAAAAAAAAAAAAAAAAAAAAACCATCTATATGCTGCCACAAGAAACTCAGTTTAGACCCGAAGACACCTCCAGATTTAAAGTGAGGGGATGGAAAACAATTTACCATGCTAATGGACATCAGAAGAAAGCTGAGGTAGCAATCCTTATGTCAAATCAATTAGATTTTAAGCCAGACTATAATAAGAGATGAGGAAGGACACTACATCATACTCAAAGGATCTGTCCAACAAGAAGATCTAACAATTTTAAATACCTATGCCCCTAACATGGGAGCAGACAACTATATAAACCAATTAATAACAAAATCAAAGAAACACATCAACAATAATACAATAATAGTAGGGGACTTTAACACTCCCCTCACTGAAATGGACAGATCATCCAAGCAAAAGATCAACAAGGAAATAAAGGTCTTAAATGACACACTGGACCAGATGGACATCACAGATATATTCAGAACATGCCATCCCAAAGCAACAGAATACACATTCTTCTCTAGTGCACATGTAACATTTTCCAGAATAGATCACATTCTGGGTCCTAAATCAGGTCTCAACCAGTATCAAAAGATTGGAATCATTCCCTGCATATTTTCAGACCACAATGCTCTGAAGCTAGAACTCAATCACAAGAGGAAATTTGGAAAGAACCCAAATACATGGAGACTAAACAGCATCCTTCTAAAGAATGAATGGGTCAACCAGGAAATTAAAGAAGAATTTAAAAAATTCATGGAAACAAATGAAAATGAAAACACAATGGTTCAAAATCTGTGGGGCACAGCAAAGGCAGTCCTGAGAAGAAAATATATAGAAATACAAGCCTTTCTCAAGAAACAAGAAAGGTCTCTAATACACAACCTAACCCTACATCTAAAGGAGCTAGAGAAAGAACACCAGAGAAAGCCTAAACCCAGCGGGAGAAGAGAAATAATAAAGATCAGAGCAGAAATCAATGATATAGAAACCAAAAAAACAATAGAACAAGTTAATGAAACTAGGAGCTGGTTGTTTGAAACAATTATTAAGATCGATAAACCCCTGGCCAGACTTATCAAAAAGAAAAGAGAAAGGACCCAAATTAATAAAATCATGAAAGAAAGAAGAGAGATCACAACCAACACGAAAGAAATACAAACAATTTTAAGAACATATTATGAGCAACTATACGTCAGCAAATTTGACAATCTGGAAGAAATGGATGCATTCCTAGAGACATATAAACTACCACAACTGAACCAGGAAGAAATTGAAAACCTGAACAGACCCGTAACCAGTAAGGAGATTGAAACAGTCATCAAAAATCTCCAAAAAAACAAGAGCCCAAGGCCAGATGGCTTCCCAAGGGAATTCTACCAAACATTTAAAGAAGAATGAATTCCTATTCTCCTGAAACTGTTCCAAAAAATAGAAATGGAAGGAAAACTTCCAAACTCATTTTATGAGGCTAGCATTACCTTGATCCCAAAACCAGACAAGAATTCCACCGAAAAAGAGAATTACAGACCAATATCCTTGATGAACACAGATGCGAAAATTCTCACCAAAATGCTAGCCAATAGCATCAAACAGTACATTAAAAGGATTATTCGCCACGACCAAGTGGGATTTATTCCAGGGCTGCGAGGTTGGTTCAACATCTACAAATCAATGTGACACAATACATTAATAAAAGAAAGAACAAGAACCATATGATACTCTCAATGGATGCTGAAAAAGCATTTGACAAAGTACAGCATCCCTTCCTGATCAAAACTCTTCAAAGTGTAGGGATAGAGGACACATACCTCAATATTATCAAAGTCATCTATGAAAAACCCACCACAAATATCATTCTCAGTGGAGAAAAACTGAGAGCTTTTTTTGCTAAGGTCAGGAACACAGCACGGATGTCCATTATCACCACTGCTATTCAACATAGTACTAGAAATGCTAGCCTCAGCAATCAGACAATGAAAAGAAATTAAAGGCATCCAAATCGACTAAGAAGTCAAACTATCACTCTTTGCAAATGATTTGACACTATATGCAGAAAACCCAAAAGACTCCACTCCAAATATGCTAGAACTTGTACAGGAATTCAGTACGTCTCAGGACATGAAATCAACGCACAGAAATCAGTTGCATTTCTTTACATCAACAACAAGACAACAACATGACAGAAGAAAGAGAAATTAAGGAATCAATCCCAATTACAATTGCACCCAAAATCAGAAGATACTTAGGAATAAACCTAACCAAAGAGGCAAAGAATCTATACACAGAAAACTATAAA
This sequence comes from Enhydra lutris kenyoni, assembly GCF_002288905.1. NCBI lineage: Eukaryota > Metazoa > Chordata > Mammalia > Carnivora > Mustelidae > Enhydra > Enhydra lutris. The sequence goes on from NW_019154125.1 coordinate 17,719,919, forward strand.
GTACTCATGAAAGAAATTGAGGAAGACACAAAGAAATGGAAAAGTGTTCCATGCTCCTAGATTGGAAGAACAAATATTGTGAAAATGTCTATGCTACCTAAAGCAATCTACACGTTTAATGCAATCCCTTTCAAAATACCATCCATTTTTCTCATGGAACAAATAATCCTAAGATTTATATGGAACCAGAAAAGACCTTGAATAGCCAGAGGAATGTTGAAAAAGAAAGCCAAAGTTGGTGGCATCACAATTCCAGACTTCAAGCTCTATTACAAAGCTGTCATCATCAAGACAGTATGGTACTGGCACAAAAACAGACACATAGATCAATGGAAAAGAACAGAGATCCCAGAAATAGACCCTCAACTCTATGGTCAACTAATCTTCGACAAAGCAGGAAAGAATGTCCGACGGAAAAAAGACAGTCTCTTCAACAAATGGTGTTGGGAAAATTGGACAGCAACATGCAGAAGAATGAAACTGGACCATTTCCTGACACCACACATGAAAACAGACTCAAAATGGATGAAGGACCTCAATGTGTGAAGGGAATTCATCAAAATCCTTGAGGAGAACACAGGCAGCAACCTCTTCAACCTCAGCTGCAGCAACTTCTTCCTAAGAACAAATCCAAAGGCAAGGGAAGCAAGGGCAAAAATTAGCTATTGGGATTTCATCAAGATCAAAAGCTTTTGCACAGCAAAGGAAACAGTCAACAAAACCAAAAGACAACTGACAGAATGGGAGAAGATATTTGCAAATGACATATCAGATAAAGGGCTAGTGTCCAAAATCTATAAAGAGCTTAGCAATTCAACACCCAAAGAACAAATAATCCAATCAAGAAATGGGCAGA
>NW_019154125.1:17720874-17761035 GCF_002288905.1 Enhydra lutris kenyoni
TAACCCAGCAATTGCACTACTGGGTATTTACCCTAAAGATACAAATGTAGTGATCCAAAGGGTCACATGCACCCGAATGTTTATAGCAGCAATGTCCACAATAGCCAAAGTATGGAAAGAACCTACATGTCCATCAACAGATGAATGGATAAAGAATATGTGGTATATATACACAATGGAATAATATGCAGTCATCAAAAGAAATGAAATCTTGCCATTTGCGATGACGTGGATGGAACCAGAGGGTATTATGCTCAGCAAAATAAGTCAATTGGAGAAAGGCAACTAGGGGTCAGGAGAGGGTGGTGGGGGTATGGACATTGGGGGTGTGTGCTGTGGTGAGTGCTCTAAAGTGTGTAAACCTGACGATTCACAGACCTGTACCCACGGGGCTAAAAATACATTATATATATATATTTTTTTTAAATATTGTATTTATTTATCTGACAGAGAGACACAGCGAGAGAGGGAACACAAGCAGGGGGAGTGAGAGAGGGAGAAGCAGGCTTCCCACCAAGCCGGGAGCCCGATGCGGGGCTCGATCCCAGAATCCCGGGATCGTGACCAGAGCCGAAGGCAGACGCTTAACGACTGAGCCACCCAGGTGCCCCACATTATATATTTATAAAAAATTTTTTATATGTGAATAGAACATCTAAATTTTTTAAAGATTTTATTTACTTATTTGAAAGAGAGAGAGAGAGTTCACACAAGCAGGGAGAGGGGGAGAAGCAGACTCCCCACTGAGCAGGGAGCCCAATGCAGGGCCAATCCCAGAACCCCGAGAGTATGATACAGGAAGAAGACAAACACTTAAGGGACTGAGCCACCAGGAGACCTCAGAATCTAAAATTATTAAAATAATTATTATAAAAATAGAATTAAAAGCATTATTAGTTGTAATAAAAATAGAATTTAAAAATTCAAAAACAAAAAGCTCTGGAACTAGGGGCACCTGGGTGGCTCAGTGGGTTAAGCCTCTGCCTTCTGCTCAGGTCATGATCTTAGGGTCCTGGGATTGGGCCCTACATCAGGCTCTCTGCTCAGTGGGTAGCCTGCTTACCCCTCACCCTCTGCCTGCTTCTCTGCCTACTTGTGATTTCTCTCTCTATCAAATAAATAAATAAAATATAAAAAAAAATAAACTCTGGAACTAAATAACCCAAAGGAAACCCTAAGGACCCACCATATTTGGATACCTCAGTGTTGTCCTGAGCCAAAGATGGCTGACAGAGTGGTTGATGCCCCCCTGTCTCCAGCCAGACAGCAGCAAGGGGCTGGCCCCAGCCCTCCACCTCTCCTGTGTATGATGACCTGGACCTGAAACTTTCCTGTTTTCCTGTCTGCACCTTCATATCCTCCTTGAAGCTGTGTCATACACAGGCACATACCGGCAGCTTATTCTTTCCTAAGAGCTTAATGACCTTGATTAAGACCACTGGAATATTTAACAACAGCCTTGCATATCCCGAAGTTCAAAAAATAAGTTCACTTACTCTGTCTGAGATTATTATTTTGGAGAAGCCAAATTAGGAAATTACTCATCTAAAAGACATCTATTAAAAGAGATCATATGTTTTCATATAATATTAGGAAGCTGTTTTAAAAGGTATTTTGGCTCTCCTACATTCTCCCAGACCACTGCAAATGAAAAAACTTCCTTACTTAAATGTTAAGACTGGCCAAAGGTTTTTCTGTGCTAGGCTATAAAAAAATCAAGAACACAAAATAAAAGGCCTGAAATGCAAACAAACCTGGAAATCCCTCACATCAATTCAAAAAATTCTCCCATAAAGAGATCATAATAAAACTTGCTAACTTTTTCAAAAAATTTTTTACCATGTATAAATTTGCATTAATTTTTTTAATTTTTTTTTTTTAGTGTTCAAAGATTCATTGTTTATGCACCACACCCAGTGCTCCATACAATACACGTCCTCATTAATACCCACCACCAGGCTCACCCATCCGCCAACTCCGCTCCCCTCCAAAACCCTAAGATTGTTTCTCAGAGTCCGAGTCCATCACGGTTCATCTGTTCCTCCGATTTGCCCCAATTCACTTTTCCTTCCCTTCTCCTAATGTCCTCCATGTTATTCCTTATGTTCCACAAGTAAGTGAAACCATATGATAACTGACTTTCTCTGCTTGACTTACTTCAATCAACATAATCTCCTCCAGTTCCATCCATATTGATGCAAAAGTTGGGAATTCATCCTTTCTGATGGCTGAGTAATATCCCATTATATATAGGGACCAATCTAGTTTATCCATTCATCTGTTGAAGGGCATCTTGGCTCTTTCCATAGTTGGCTATTATGGACATTGCTGCTATGAACATTGGAGTACTGATGGCCCTTCTTTTCACTACATCTATATCTTTGGGGTAAATACCCAGTAGTGCAATTGCCGGGTCATAGGGTAGCTCTATTTTTATTTTTTCTTTTTTTGAGGAATCTCCACACTGTCTTCCAAAGTGGCTGCACCAACTTGCATTCCTACCAAGAGTGTAAGAGGGTTCCCCTATCTCCACATCCTCTCCAACACTTGTTTGCTGTCTTGTTGATTTGGCCATTCTGACTCCTGTAATATGATATCTCAGTGTGGTTTTGATTTGAATCTCCCTAATGGCTAATGATGATGAACATTTTTTCATGTGTCTGTTAGCCATTTATATGTCTTCTTTGGAGAAGTGTCTGTTCATTTCTTCTGCCAATTTTTTGACATGATTATCTGGTTTTTGGGTGTTGAGTTTGAGTAGTTCTTTATAGATCTTGGATATCAGCCCTTTGTCTGTATTATATTGGTGAATATCTTCTCCCATTCCGTGTGTTGCCTCTTTGTTTTGTTGACTCTTTCCTTTGCTATGCAGAAGCTTTAGATCTTGATGAAGTCCCAAAAGTTCATTTTTGCTTTTGTTTCCTTTACCTTTGGAGACATGTCTTGAAAGAAGTTGCTGTGGCTGATGTCGAAGAAGTTACTGCCTATGTTGTCCTCTAGGATTTTGATAGATTCCGGCCTCATGTTGAGGTCCTTTATCCCTTTTGAGTTTATCTTTGTGTCTGGCATAAGAGAATGATCAAGTTCCATTCTTCTACACACAGCTGTCCAATTTTCCCAACACCATTTATTGAAGAGATTGTCTTCTTTCCACTGGATATTTTTTCCTACTATGTCTAAGATTAGTTGACCATAGAGCTGAGGGTCCATATCTGGGCTCTCTGTTCCATTGACCTATGTGTCTGTACTTGTTCCAGTACCATGCTGTCTTAGTGATCACAGCCTTGTAAAAAGCTTGAAATCAGGCAATGTGATGCCACCAGCTTTGTTTTTCTTTTTCAACATTTCCTTGGCAATTCAGAGTCTTTTCTAGTTCCATATAAATTTTAGGATTGTTTGTCCCAACACTTTGAACAATGCAAGTGGAATTTTGATCAGGATGACATTGGAAGTATAGATTGCTCTGGGCAGTATAGACATTTTAACAATGTTTATTCTTCTGATACATGAGCATAGAATGCTTTTCCATCTTTTTGTGCCTTCTTCAATTTCTTTCATGAATGTTCTGGAGTTTCTCGTGTATAGATCCTTTACCTCTTTGGTTAGGTTGATTCCCAGATATCTTATGGTTCTTGGTGCTATAGTAAATGGAATCGATTCTTTCATTTCCCTTTCTATATTTTCATTGTTAGTGTATAAGAAAGTAACTAATCTCTGTACATTGATTTTGTATCCTGCCACATTACTGAATTGTTGTATGAGTTCTAGTAGTTTGGAGGTGGAGTCTTTTGGGTTTTATATATAAAGTATCATGTCATCTGTGAAGAGAGAGAGTTTGACTTCTTCCGTGCCAATTTGAGTACACTTTATTTCTTACTGTTGTCTGATTGCTGTTGCTAGTATTTCTAGTACTATGTTGAACAACAGTGGTGAGAGTGGGCATCCTTGTCATGTTCCTGATCTCAAAGGGAAGGCTGTCAGTTTTTCCCCATTAAGAATGAGATTTGCTGTGGGTTATTCATGGATAGGTTTTATGAAGTTGAGGAATGTTACTCTATCCATATACTCTGAAGAGCTTTAATCAGGAATGGATGCTGTATTTTGTCAAATGCTTTTTCTGCATCAATTGAGAGGACCATGTGGTTCTTCTCTCTTCTCTTATTGACTTGTTCTATCACATTGATTGATTTGCAAATGTTGAACCACACTTGCACCACAGGGATAAATCCCACATGGTCATGGTGGATAATTTTTTTAATGTACTGTTGGATCCTATTAGCTAGGATCTTGTTGAGAATCTTGACATCCATATTCATCTGGGATATTGGTCTGAAATTCTCCTTTGTTATGGGGCCTTTGCCACGTTTGGGGATCAGGGTAATGCTGGCCTCATAGAAAGAGTCTGGAAGTTTTCCTTCTGTTTCTATTTTTTGAAACAGCTTCAGGAGAATAGGTATTATTTCTTCTTTGAATGCTTGGTAAAATTCTCCAGGAAATATGTCAGGTCCTGGACTCTTGTCTTTTGAGAGGTGTTTGACCACTGCTTCAATCTCATTAGTAGATATTCGTCTATTCAGGTTGTCCATTTCTTCCTGATTCAATCTTGGAAGTTTATAGGTTTCCAGGAATGCATCTATTTCTTCTAGGTTGCATAACTTATTAGCATATAACTATTGATACTAGTTTCTGATAACATTTTCTATTTCCTTGGTGTTAGTCATGATCTCTCCCCTTTCATTCATAATTTTATTAATTTGGGTTCTCTCTATTTTCTTTTGGGTTAGTTTGGCTTCTGGTTTCTTAATCTTATTAATTCTTTCGAAGAATCAGCTTCTAGTTTCATTGATGCGTTCTACTATATCTCTAGTTTCTATCACATTGATCTCTGCTCTAATCTTAATTATTTCCCTTTTTGTGCATGGAGTTGGCTTAATTTGTTGTTGATTTTCCAGTTCTTTAAGGTGTAAAGAGAGCTGGTGTATTCAGGATTTTTCAATTCTTTTGAGTGAGGCTTGGATGGTTATGTATTTCCCGCTTAGGAATACCTTTGCCATATCCCATAGGTTTTGGACCATTGTGTCTTCATTCTCACTGATTTCCGTGAATTGTTTAAGTTCTTCTTTGATTTCCTGGTTGATCCAAACATTCTTGAGCAGGATGGTCTTTAGCTTCCAAGTGTTTGAATTCCTTCCAAACTTTTCCTTGTGGTTGAGTTCCAGTTTTAAAGCATTGTTATCTGAGAATATGCAGGGAATAATCTCAGTCTTTTGGTATCTTTTGAGCCCTGGTTTGTGACCCAGTATATGGTCTATTCTCCAGTAAGTTCCACATGCACTTGAGAAGAATGAGTATTCTTTTGTTTTAGAGTGGAATGTTCTGTATATATCTATGAGGTCCACCTGGTACATGGAAACAATGCTCTTGTTTCTTTATTGATTTTCTGCTTGGATGATCTATTACTGAGAGTGCTGTGTTAATATCCAAAATGAATACAATTAATGTGTTCATATCAAAATGACTATTTTGATTAACAGTTGGCTTATGTAGTTGGCTGCTCCCATATTAGGGGAGTAAATATTTAAAATTGTTAGATCTTCTTGGTGGATAGACACTTTAAGAATGATGTAGTGTCCTTCTATATCTCTGATTACAATCTTTAGCTTAAAAACCTAATTTATCTGACATGATAATCACTACTGCAGCTTTCTTTTAAGGCCATTTGGCGGTTCTCCATCCCTTCACTTTCAGTTTGGATGTATCTTTAGGTTCCAAATGTGTCTCCTGTAGATAGCATATGGATGGGTCCTGTCATTTTAACTAGACTGCAACCCTGTGCTGTTTTATGGGAGCACTTAGGCCATTCATGTTGAGAGTAATTATTGAAAGATAAGTTTTTATTGACATCATGTTGACTGTGAAGCCCTTGTTTCTATAGATTGTCTCTGTAAATTTCTGTTCTATGTCACTCTTGGTTTCTTTTTCTTTTATAGAAGCCCCCTTAATATTTCTTGTGGTGTCTGCTTGGTGGTCACATAATCTTTTAAACTTTGCCATTCTTGGAAGCTCTTTGTCTGTCCATCCATTTTGAATGTCAGCATTGCTGGATAAAGTATTCTTGGCTGCATGTTCTTCTCATTTAGTGCCCTGAATATGTATTGCCAGCTCTTTCTGGCTTGCCAGGTTTCTGCAGATAGATCTGATATTATTCTGTTGCTCCTTCCTCTGTACATAAGGATTCTCTTCCACCTAGCTGCCCTTAAGACCTCCTGTCTGAAATTATGACTCGTGAATTTCACAATTAAGTGTCTGGATGTCTTTCTAGACTTGCTGATCTCAGGGGGTGTCCATTTTTCCTCTAGTACATGAACGCTTGTTCCATGCCCAGATTAGGGAAATTTTCATCCAGAATCTGTTCAACTATATCTTCTAGTCTTCTTTCTTTCTCCACCCCCTCTGAGATCCCAATCATTCTGATATTGGAACATTTCATGGCACCATTTATTTCCCTAATTCTGTTTTAATGGTTTCTAAGCTATATGTTCCAGGCCTCCTCCTGATCCTTCTTTTCCATTAGTTTGTCTTCTAGATCACTAATTCTATCTTCTGCCTCATTTACTCTAGCTTTTAGAGTATCTAGATTAGAATGGATCTCATTGGTAGCATTTTTAAGTTTTGCCAGTTCAGCTCTCACTTCAGCCCTTAGAGATTCTATATTGCCACTAATGGTCTTCTCCAACCTAGCCATTACCTGGATAATTGTTACCCTGAATTCCATTTCCAACATATCGTTTATGTCAAAATCCAACAGTTCTGTGGCAGAGGTCACAATCTCCGATTTTTTCCTCTGTTGGGTGTTTTCCTCCTAGTCATTTTGATGAGAGGTGGTTGAGGGGATGTATATCTGAATATATCAACCACAATCCAGTCAAGGTGCACCTTGGACAGTTTCAAAGGAATCAGAAGTCACCAACAAAAAGAAAGAAAAAAAGAAAAAAAGAGAGAAGAAAAAGAGGGAAAAAAAGAAGAAACCCAGCCAAAATGAGCCCCAAAAGTGAGGTTTATAAGATACGTAAACAAAAATGAACAAGCAAAAAGACTGACAAAACTAAAAGAAAAAAAAAAAAGAAAGAAAGAAAAGCTAAGCCAAAATGAACCCCAAGAGTAAGATTTATATAGTACAAAAACAAAAACAAGTACACAGAAATACTGACAGAAGAATAAGATGGAAAGGTGGTTATAAACCCTCAATGTGGATGAGGAAAGTTATTTCAGTTCTTCATGGGTGTATCTTGTTATCTATATTAAAGGACTCAACTTTCCAGAGATACAGGGAAATTAAAAATGGTTTATATATAGGGGTAGTACCAAATAGGGAAAAAGGATTACATTGAAACTTATACCTATATATATAATTTTAAAAAAGAAAAGAAAAATAAAAAGAAACACAAATACAGATATATTTATGAAAAAAGTTCAAGTTAAAAAGTTATTATGTAATATATTGTATTAAACATCTAGTTGTAATGGTAATAAAATAAAAGGTAAAAAAAATAAAAGAATCACTAGAATGATTTTTTTTAGAATGAATTTTTTTTTAAAGTTGTATCTATGAAATATACAGGTTTTAGAACAATACTTGGGACTTAATATATTGTTTTCCCCTGATGTTGGGGTTTTACAGTTTTGTGGGGACCCTGTGGTTATTGTCCTCTTGTTCTTCTGGCTTATCTTCTGGGGTAAGTGCCTACCGCATTGTTTTTCAGTCAGTATTGCTTGGGCTTAGTCGCCCTGCCCTCTACCAAGGGGCTGGGCTCTGTGGAAACTGGTTTCTCAGGCTCTGGTTCTCTGGAGGTTTTTGTTCTTTGGTGGCTTTTTCTGGCTTTTCAGAGGGTTAGTGCAAAGTAAACTGTCCTGCCCCCAGTCCATTGCCTCAGAGATAAGACAGTCTGCTCCCCTCTGGATGGTCCAAAAAACACATATTCTCCCTCTGCAAATTCTGCTGAACACTGCAACATCCTACAGTTTTCACTCCCAGCCTCCATCTCAGTGGTTGCCCAAGGCCTCCGCTTGTCTCTGCACCCCTGTGCCAATAAAACCAAGAGTGATATTGGTTCAGGAGAGCCCAATCCCATTGGCTGCCATTGCTGGGACTGCTGTCTGGAGTCCATGCCCATGTTTGTTGCGCTCAGACCCGGCTGTGGCTCAGGTCGTGGAATTCTGCACGTCCAAGGACCTCTGACAGGAGCCTGTACCTGGCTTTCTCAGGCATGGGTGGGAGTGTGTGCACCTCTAGTGGTGGTGCAAGCAGCAGAAAGCTGTAGGCTCAGAGACCACCAACTGGAGCCCCTGCCAGGCTCTCTCAGACATGGGTAGGTGCCAGCTGCTACTGCGCTGGGACTGTGGGCTTAGGTTGGTACCTGTGGTTGCCAGATTCCACCAATTGCCCTTTAAGGCCCTTATTCTTTTGTGCATTTTTAACCAGACTCCAACTTAATCCTGGTCCCCAAGCACAGGGCCCTTTCATATTGCAGTATTACTTTCCAATGGGTCGCTTCAAGTGGCTCTCCCCCACTTCTGTTTATTGTCAAATATCAGTTTGAGAGCTCCCACTCCACTTTATCTCTCCACTGATGATCTTCTGCCCCTGTAGAGATCCAGAAGTGTATAGTCTTACATCTTGGGCTGATTTTATGGGTGTTCAGAGTGTTCTGGTAGATATTTAGCTCAATTCAGCAGACCAGTTGAAATAGGGTCTCCTACTTCTCTGCCATCTTGCCCAGAGTCTTTTAAAAATACTTTTTAATATATTTTTTTATCAAGTAAATGCTATGCCCAACATGGGGCTTGAACTCACAAGCTAAAGATCATCATTGCATACTATATCAACTGAGTCAGCCAAGTGCCTCAAAATTTGCTCACTTTTATATGCCAGAATTTGACACATGAATAACAAACAATAAATAATTATTGAATTGATAAGGAAGTGAATGAAACATCCTGCCTTCTCAAAGACTTGATAAATGGGGCACCTGGGTGTCTCAGTGAGTTAAGCCTCTGCCTTTGGCTCAGGTCATGGTCTCAGGTTCCTGGGATCTAGCCCACTTTGGGCTCTCTGCTTGGTGGGGATTCTGCTTCCCCTCTCTCTGCCTGCCTCTCTGGCTGCTTGTGATCTCTCTCTCTCCCTGTCATATAAATAAATAAAATCTTTAAAAAAAAAAAAAGAAAGACTTGATAAATAAGTAAAAGCTGACAATATCAAGGTGATTTTTCACTAAATTTGGTCTAAACATGCTGAGATTCAGTTTTCCCACTGGGTAGTTTCCAAGGCTCCCCTTGGTAAGTAAGATCATTTATATATGTGGGGAAAAAGACACCATAAGTGACTTAGACCTTCACCCAGAAACTGAACTGCAGACAGGATGCTGTCCCCTGGACATGCACATCCTGAACATGAATGGGAATTCACTCTGAGTTCAGTGGGGCATGGTGGGCTGGGGGGAGGGTATGTAGTAGGGAAGACCTGTTGCCATAGCAGGTTGTGGATGGCTCTCCCATGTGCTTCTTACTTTTAAGCAAAAATACCATTAAAAATAATTTTACTGTGTGCTCAACTCAGGACAGCAGCTACAAGACCGGCCTGCCAAAATCAGTTTACTTCTAGTCTCACCTCAATCTTCTTTTGGGGAAGTTTCACATAACCTTTAGATAAATCACTTTGGTTTCCTCACTTATAAAAAATAAGTTTAATAGTACCTACCTCAGAGGTCCATTATGGGAATAAATGAAATAATGTATATAAAGCACTTAGTGAAATATCTGGCATAGAAAAAGCACTCATTAAATGCCAGATATTATTTATTTTTACTATTATCCAGAGTGTGGCATAGCCCTCAGTGTGTGTTACTCCAGAGATTGTATGAATCATACATTTCTCTTTTTTTTTTTAAAGATTTTTTATTTATTTGACAGAAAGAGATCACAAGTGGACAGAGAGGCAAACAGAGAGAGAGAGGAGGAGGAAGCAGGTTCCCTGCGGAGCAGAGAGCCCAGTGTGGGACTCAATCCCAGGACCCTGAGATCATGACCTGAGCTGAAGGCAGAGGCTTAGCCCACTGAGCCACACAGGTGCCCAAATCATACATTTCTTAATGGGTGGCAGAGGACTTGATAGCTAACCTCTAGGTTCTAACAAAAACTAGGAGCCCTCTGGTATGTTAAAAGACTGGACCACGGCGAATTTAATTATCCTGATTCCCCAAACTGGTTTCTTTAAACACATGGTTCCATGATGCAAGAGGATCCAAATCTAAATCTAACAGACATGTTGGGACCTCACAGAACTGCTTCAATCCTGCCCAAACCTTCCTGCACCCTTCCTCCAATGTCCAGAGCACACAACATCTGATGCAGTCAGGCCACAGGAGGCTTGCACAGCCCATCCACCAGCACATAATTCTGAACACATGGGGCAGAGCTATACAGCTGCAGCTGACTCAAAGATGAACAGACTTCCAAAATGGAAAATGACACCATCTGATTTCCCTCTCTATCTCCCTTTGAAATGAAAGCTCTCCATCACCCACCCCTTCTAACCCATCAGGTTCCAGCTGCACCAAAATGCATTTCTGGGATGAGTAATGGGTATTAGAACATCTGTAGACTCTTAGACGTGGTTTTATATTTGGGGACTTGCTGATTATTCCCACTCCATCCTGTATGTTCACACCCATATTAGCACTGCATAAACGGAAGTTGAGAGGATTTTGCAGTTCAGAGGGGTTGCTTGTGACTGTCCCTTAATGAATTTGAAGAATTAAGAGACCATGGCTAGGAAGACTACAGAGTGTGATGCAATGTGAGTCCTGCAGGAGGCAGAAGGGTGGGCGGATGAGACTGGCAGGTGGCATGGAGCACCAGAGAGCTTGCCTCCAGAGCCAGGTTGTCTCTGTGGCTGAATTGGGTTCCCTATGCCTCAATTTCCCCAAAGGTAAATGGGAATAATAACTGTACTCACTGCATAAAGTTTCGCTAAGGATTAAATGAGTCTATATACTGTTAATGCTGAAATGGCCTCCATCATATGGGAAAGGGGCATATACATCATACATACCTGAAGCTACAATAAAGCTGTCCAGTAGGAAGGATAGAGAAGTCTGGGAAGCTGGGGGCCCTTTGGTGCCCACATGTAGAACATGTGGGTAGTCACTCATGTTGTGCAAGATTATCCAGAGGCAGCCCTGGATAATCTTTAAACCCTTCTAGGACATTCCATTGGAATGCGTTCTCTAACCACCTTACCTAAATGAGACCCTCTTTACTCTCTCTACATCCCATTTTCATCAGACACCAATCACTCTCTGTAACTATGTAATTTATTTGTATACAGGTTATTTTCTTTCTCATCTGCTAGAAGTTAAGCTACAAGAAGGCAGGGTCTTTCCTGTCTTTCTCTGGTACATAGTAAGTACTCAATAAACATGTGAAAGAAAGAGAGGAAGGAAGGGAAGAAGAGAGTAAATGTGAAGAGGAAAGGAAAAAAAGTAAGAAGAGGGGGGAAGAAATGAGAGAAGGCAGGAAGGAGGAGGAAGGGAGGGAGGAGGAACTGAGGGTGAGAGAAGAGGGAGGAAGGCTGGGAGTGAGGAGAGAGGAAAGAAAAGAAAAATTAAAACAAAGACAGTCCTGTAACATTTCTCAAACTGCCAACAAAGCTAAAGCAAAGACATCGTTTAATCATATTGAGGCATTGCCTCTTCAGGTGGTGCCTCCCATAAATATTTATTGGCAAGCATTCAGTTAGAACCCTGATGCCATTTATTTTAGCTTATATATGCATATGCTTATTATACAGTTTGTTTTATTAGTAGTATTATCATTATTTTATTATATAGTTTCTAAGTGATCTCTAAGGAGCCAAAGCCTATTCTGCATAATTTTTTCCATTTTATTTTATTTTATTTCTTTTCAGTGCTCCAGCATTCATTGTTTATGCACCACACTCAGTGCTCCATTCAATGCATGCCCTCCATAATACCCACCACCAGGCTCACCCAACCCCCAACCTCCCCGCCCCTCCAAAACCCTCAGTTTGTTTCTCAGGGTCCACAGTCTTTCATGGTTTGGCTCCCCTCCAAATTCCCCCAACTCACTTCTCCGCCCCATCTCCCAATGTCCTCCGTGTTATTCCTTATACTCTACAAGTAAGTGAAACCATATGATACTTGACTCTCTCTGCTTGACTTATTTCACTCAGCATAATCTCTTCCAAACTGTAGAAAGAATCAAGATACCCTTCAATGGACATATGGATAAAGAAGATATCGTCCATATATACAATGGAGTATTACGCCTCCATCAGAAAGATGAATACCCAACTTTTGTATCAACATGGTGCCACTTTTTTTTTTTAAGATTTTATTTATTTATTTGACAGACAGAGATCACAAGTAGGCAGAGGGGCAGGCTGAGAGAGAGGGAGAAGCAGGCTCCCTGCTGAGCAGAGAGCCGGATGCGGGGCTCAATCCCAGGACCCTGAGATCATCACCTGAGCCAAAGGCAGAAGCTTTAACCCACTGAGCCACGCAGGTGCCCCATGGTGCCACTTTTTTTAATGACTAATTTTTGTCTAGTAAAAACGGAGTTGGCACCAGACCAATAATTTCAACATTACAAAGACCATCAAATATTTTATTTAAATTTTTTCAAGTACATTTTCTTAAGGAAATGTGCATTTTTTTAGCCAGTGACTTTGGTCTACATTCGATAACTTATTTATATGTCATATTTTTTAATCACTGCACTGCAAAGTGGAAATTATTGTCTTTGGAGGGAGAATGCAGGGTTGAAGCTGGTTGCGGAAATTCATATGATATTTGACCAAAAAGAAATTATTACTTTACCTAGAATTCCCTGGTGCCCTCAGTCCTCAATTTGAAATCCATTAATTACATATTTATATGTCATTTATAGTAAGTCCTCTAAATCTGATCACCCAATATTGTAAATTTTGAATACTTACTGTATGCCCTCCCAGCCCAACAGAATTTCAAATGTCATCTGTCCCATGCTACCTTAATCCTCTCCTTAATCAAAAAGTACAAAAAAATTAAACTCATTCTGAGGTAACTATAATATAGAAGGTGTTTTTGAATCAATTGAAGGAAAATTATTTGGCTTAGAAAAGCTTCCCCCTTAGCTCTCCTTTAGAAGTGACATTACTGGTAAACAGGGGAGCCATTGGAAGAAAAGTCAGGGAATCTGCGGAAGGCTTTTTAAACTAAGAGCCATCCACACACAAAAAAACAGACACATAGACCAATGGAACAGAGTAGAGAGCCCAGATATGGACCCTCAAGTCTATGGTCAAATTATCTCCAACAAAGCAGGAAAAAATATCCAGTGGGGAAAAAAACAGTCTCGTCAATAAATGGTGCTGGGAAAATTGGATAGCTATGTACAGAAGAATGAAACTCAACCATTCTTTTACACCATACACAAAGATAAACTCAAAATGGATGAAAGACCTCAACATGAAACAGGAATCCATCAAAATCCTAGAGAAGAACAGAGTAACTTCTTTAACATTGGTCACAGCAACTTCTTTCAACACACATCTCCAAAAGCAAGGAAAACAAAAGCAAAAATGAACTTTTGGGACTTCATCAAGATCAAAAGCTTCTGCAAATCAAAGGAAACAGTCAACAAAACAAAGAGGCAACCCATGGAATGGGAGGAGATATTCCCAAATGACACTAAAGACAAGGGGCTGATATTCAAGATTACTAAAAAGAACTTCTCAAACTCAACATCCAAAAAACAAATAATCAAGTCAAAAAATGGGCAGAAGAAATGAACAGACACTTCTCCAATGAAGACATATAAATGGCTAGCAGACACATGAAAAAATATTCACCATTAGCCATCAGTGAAATTCAAATCAAAACCACATTGACATACCACTTACACCAGTTAGAATGGCAAAGATTAACAAGGCAATAAACAACAAATGTTGGAGAGGCTGTGGAGAAAGGGGACCCCTCTTACACTGTTGGTGAGAATGCAAGTTTATGCAGCCACTTTGTAAAACAGTGTGGAGATTCCTCAAAAAATTAAAAGTAGAGCTACCCTATGACCTGGCAATCGCACTACTGGGTATTTACTCCAAAGATACAGATGTAGTGAAAAGAAGGGCCATCTGTACCCCAATATTCATAGCAGCAATGTCCACAATAACCAAACTATGGAAAGAACCAAGATGCCCTTCAACAGATGAATGGATAAAGAAGATGTGATCCATATATACAATGGAATAGTACTCAGCCATCAGAAAGGATGAATACCCAACTTTTGCATCAATGTGGATGGGACTGGAGGAGATTACGCTGATTGAAATAAGTCAAGCAGAGAAAGTCAATTATCATATGGTTTCACTTACTTGTGGAACATAAGGAATAACATGGAGGACATTAGGAGAAAGAAAGGAAAAGTGAAAGGGGACAATCGGAGGGGGAGATGAACCATGAGAGACTGTAGACTCTGAAAAACAAACTGAGGGTTTTGGAGGGGATGGGATTGAGGGGATGGGTGCTCCTGATGATGGATATTAAGGAGAGCATGTATTGCATGGAGCACTGGGTGCTATATATGAACAGTGAATCATAAAACACTACATCAAAAACTAATGATGTATTGTATGGTGACTAACATAACACAATTAAAAAAAAAAAAAAAGCTACCCCCGTGCAGAGAAGCACTCATTGTCTGTCCAGCACTGGGGATACCATCACAAAACAGCCAAACCTTTTGTGTCTGCCCTGCTACTGAGCACAGAGACCTCCTCTGCTTGGCTTGAATCTCAACACAATGTGTAATGACTGAATTTCAGAATGTTGAGGGTGAAAAGTTATGCAATCCAATTCATTCATCTTGGAGGCAGGGAAATTGAGGGTGGCATTGTAGGAGGAGGGCTCCACTCATCTCCCTGGGTCTCCCTGGATGCTGTCCATAAGCCCTTCCCCAGGGCAAAATTCCTCTTTTTCCTTTTGCGAGGCACTTTCCTTCCAGGCCCTCACCTAAGCCTGGGGTCTGCCCTCCTGTCACTGGTTCTCCCTTTCTATTCAATCATCTCTCAGAGTTGAATTTTCTACCTCCATTGCTGTCAGAAATCTTCCTTTCATTCCTTCTGCCTCTAGATTAGTCCCTTTATTACAACAAGCAAAAGAATCTCCCTGAGATGGAAGAGTGAGACTGTCTAGGAATTAAAATGGACTCAATACAGGGATTGAAATTGTATTGAGTCCCACCCTACACACTTTCCAATAGTCACTGCTTTCTGCACAACATGCACTAGTGGTCAGGTCCTGTCCAGAGGGAGCCAAAAAGCCCTGTGGACAGGAAGATCTGGGGCAACAGACATCTCTGGAAATGTGGTATCTTTAGCCAAATGTTGGTTTCATCATCCGCAAAACCCTGGCCAAAGTTTCTTGTCATGAAACATCTTGAAGGTCCCACATGACATATTCTTTCCAACAGTTTTCCAAAGTCACCTAAGAAATGCCAACTTCCTAGAAAACTCTTAACCTTCTGCTAAGTATTTAAGGTTATTATTAGCAGGTTGCAGTGCCTAGCTATCTTCAAGCAAACACACACACACACACACACACACACACACACACACACACACTCATCTCAGACATACATAGATACACAAATACTTTCAACATTTCTGTGCAATATAAGAACCCCAAGTTAAAGCCACACAACTGAATTTTTCTGGCCACAGCTTCAGATGCTTTGTAGGAATTCCAGCATACAACCATATCACAAATAAATTAAGAGTCTCCAGGGGTACTGTATGCAGATTCCAATAAGCCAGTCAATACAACTAATGAATAGTGATGGAATTATCTGTTGGAATCACCTTGTTGCTGCTATTAGATGTACCTAGGCCCAAGTCTCAATATATATTCACTTGACATATTTATTCACCCCCATAGCCTCTTTTCCTGCTGTCCTCCTTCACCGCTCCCCTGCACAGCTCACAGTTCTTAGGGCTAACCTTGCCTTCTTCCTGCTTTGCACTCTGGCTCATATGACATCCACCCTCACCACTTCTTCCAGGTGACTCTACCCATTCTCCAAAGTCCATCTCAGGTAAACACTTTCCATAAAATTTTCTCCAGTTTCTTCCCAAACTTTATTTCTTTTTCTTATAAATCCCACATAGATTTTTTATCTCCTCTGTGGCATAAGCAAACTCTGCCCTGCACTGCACTACATATTTGTTTCTAGGGACTGTGAGCTCCTTGAGGTCAGAGAACATATATCACTCACTTCTGAATCCCAAGAAACCTCTAACTTAACACCTTCACAAATAAGAAACAATCATTATATGTCATTGATTGATTAACTATTAATTGTTAATTGTCCTTAATCTCTGGACACTGAAAATTTGCAAGTTACGCTTTTGGGAAATCTCCAAATTAACCTTTTGGAAAATGCACTTTTCAAGGTTCTAGGGTTGTCAGTTATATTTAAAGTTGCTGCCAATCACCATAATTTCCAGCAAACTATAAGATATATACTCTTACTCTCTCCATCCATATTTATTTGTTAATGAATCCATAAAAACTCAAATAACAAAAAACTTAAACAAATATGGTACAAGGAATCCACAAACCAAAACCCTGCGCCCAAACAATCTTATTCACCAGAAATCTGGGCATCCACTGAGGCTTTGTCTGTACTGGTTTCTAGGATGAGATAAATCCTTTTAAATTGCAACAAGTGATGTTAATATGAAATTTTTACTACACCCAGGCTATCCTTTCTAGCACAATTACTAGCCCTTCTTCTAAAATATCATCTTGTTAGCTACAGTAGGATCTTCACTTGTCTATTTTTTTAAGACTTTATTTATTTGCTAGAGGGAGAGACAGCAAGAAAGGGAACACAAGCAGGGGGAGTGGGAGAGGGAGAAGTAGGCTTCCCACTGAGCAGAGAACCTGATAAGGGCTCCATCCCAGTATGCTGGGGTCATGACCGGAGCCAAAGGCAGACGCTTAACGACTGGACCACCCAGGCACCACTTCACTAGTCTTTAAATATACGTTCATTGAGCACACACTTGTTCTGGCCGTATAACAATAAGAAAGAGGAAAAATCACTTAACCATTGTAAAGCATATATCCAAACAGGTAAAAACACAATAAACATGATAAGCAAATAAATTATATAGTATGTTAGAAGGTGAAAAATTATAAGTATAAAATAACAGGACATATCTCATACCATATGCAAAAGAGTCATTCATGAAAACATAGACCTAAATATAACAACTTATACCATAAAACTGTTAAAAGAAAACACAGAAGAAAATCATAATCTTGGATCAGGCAGTAATTTCTTAGGTATGACATCAAAAGCACAACTGGTAAAAGAAAAAATAGGTAAACTGGACTTCATAAAAATCAACAAATTCTGTGTTTCAAAAGATTTTTAATCTAAAAATAATAATGCTAAATTTTTTAAAGTTAAATTCATAGAAATAGTAGATTGGTGATAGCTATGGATGGTGGAGGGGACAGTTTGGTAAAAAGATACAAACTTTCAGTAATAAGACAAAGTTCTGAGGATCTAATGTGTAACTTGGTGACTATAGTGGGTAACACTGTATTGCATAACTGAAATTTGTGAAGAAATTAGAACTTAAATGTTCTCACGCAAGAAAAGTAAATGTGTGAGGTATAGTGAGGTGATGGAAGTGTTAACTTGATGGGGGAGGGATTCTTTCATAATGTATATGTATACATACCCTCACGTTGTGCACTTTAAATAACTTACAGCTTGTCAATTATACCTCAGAAAAGATGACAGGGAAGAGCAAGATGGCAGGGAAGTAGGAGAGCTAAATTTTCTCTGGTCCCAGGAATTCAACTAGATAATTATCAAACCATTCTGAATACCAACAAACTCAATAGGAGATCAAAGAAAAGAACAGCAGAAATTCTATGAACAGAAAAGCAACCACATTCTGGAAGGTCTTTTCTGATTTGTTTAGTGTATATTTTTCTGGGGTCATTATTAACCTTTGAGCATTTGTTCTCTCATTCATTTATTACTCTCTGGACAAAATGACAAAATGGAAAAAAAGGGACCTAATCAATACAAACATTAGGAAGATGTCAGAACTAGATTTTGGAATGACAATTATAAAGATACTAGCTGGGCTTGAAAAAAGCATAGAAGATACTAGAGAATCCCTTTCTGGAGAAATAAAAAACTAAAATATAACCAAGTCAAAATGAAAAAGGCCATTAATGAGGTGTAATCAAAAATGGAAGCTCTAACTGCTAGGATAAATGAGGAAGAAAAGAGAATTAGTGGTATGGAAAACCAAATGACAGAGAATAAAGAAGGTGAGAAAAAGAGAAATAAATAACTACTGGATTGAAAGGGGAGAATTTGAGGGATAAGTGATATCATAAGATGAAACAATATTAGAATAATTAGAATACCAGAGGCAGAAGAAAAGGGGGGGGTAGATATATTAGAGCAAATTATAGGGGAGAACTTCCCTAATTTGGAGAAGGATACAGGCATCAAAATCCAGGAGGCATAGGGGACTCCATTCAAAATCAATAAAAATAGGTCAGCACCCCATCATCTGATAATAAAATTTACAAGTCTCAGAGATAAAGAGAAAATCCTGAAAGCAGCTCAGGACAAGAAGTCTGTAACATACTGTAAAGACCTATTTAGCCAGAGTGACTCCATCTTGGGTAAATAGCCACTTTGTTGTTTGTGCAGTAAACTTAAATTGACTCTCCCCTCCAGAGAAAGTTACTTAGAAACAAGTCTGGGAAACCAGTAAAATGTAGTCAGCTAGTTCCTGATAACAGCCCAGAATAGAAGGACAAGTCAGGCCAGATGGAGACATATAATCAGTACGAAGTACTGTTTGTAACAATGAGAAGGTCTTTCCCAAACCTAAATGACTCCATCTTGGAAAGGACGACGGTCTTATTATTCACACTGAATATGTTAACTAAGCCTTCCCAGAAAGCACTGTTTGTAACTGTCCTAGTATGGAGTAATCTTGAATAACACGTCACCAGACTGGATGAGACTAGCCAATCAAAAAGAGACACACGAACCTGGTGGGTTGAGATACCAAGATACAGGTTGCAGTTTCACCCAATAAAAGATAGCCTGTAAGATTGGGAGGGGTCTCTCTCTTCGGAGACGGACCTGGCTGGTCAGTCTGATTTCTAATGCTTGGCATAGAATAGAGCTTTGCATAACTTTAACTTTGTTTCAGTCTTGTTCCCCTGGCTGATCAGTCTGATTTCTAATACTTGGCATAAAATAAAGCTTTAAATAACTTCCACTTTGTCTCAGTCTCATTTCGTTTAATAACGGACCTAACAATACAAAGGTGGAAACATTAGATTAGCAGCACAGACACCTGCAGGCCAGAAAGGACTGGCATGATATATTCAGAGCACTAAATGGGGGGGAAAAAAAGGTAGCCAAGAATACTATATCCAACTAGGCTGTGATTGAGAATAAAAGGAGAGATAAAAAGCTTTGAGAGGAGTCAAGATGGCAGAGGAATAGCAGGCTGAGATGACATCAGGTAGCAGGAGATCAGCTAGATAGTTTATCAAACCATTCCAAACACCTAAAAATCCAACAGGGGATCAAAGAGAAGAAGAGCAGCAATTCTAGAAACAGGAAATTGACCACTTTCTGAAAGGTAGGACCTGTGGAGAAGTGAATCCAAAGCAATGAGAAGATAGACTATGGGGGGAGGGCCCGGCTCCTGGCAAAGCAACAGAGCACAAAATCTGAACTGAGGGACATCGCTTCAGAGGCTAAGCAGCAGTGGAGCCCTCATGGGGACAGCGTGGTCTCAGGTCCTGCAGGGTCACAGAAGGATTGGGGATGTCTGAGTATCACAGAGATCACAAGTATTAGAGCAAGGAAGCCAGTGAAAGAGATGGAACTGAGGGGTGAGCTCTCAGCTCAAGGTTACCTTAAACCGTGATCCATGTCACAATCAGGCCACTGTTCTTGGAGCAAGGACCCCAAAAGTGGCAGATCTGGGGAGACCTCCCTGGAAGAGCAGCAGGGATCTGTTGTGTTTGGAGACTCCAGGCAGGGCTGTGTGCCAGAGACAGAGATGTTTGGTCACAGACCGGGTGAGCTCAGCGCACAGCCGGAGGCCAGGGAGATGGGAGTGATTGAACGCTTTTCTCTGAGGGCGCATTAAGGAGTTGGGTCCCGAGCTCTCTGCTCCTCTGGGCTGGAGATTGGGAGGCCATCATTTTCATTCCTGTACTCCAGAACTCTATGGGAAGTGATCAGGGAAAAAAAGCTCCTGAGAGCAAACCAGAGCAGATTAGTTAGCCCAGCACCTGGCAAGGGCAGTGCAATTCCACCTCAGGCAAAGACACTTGAGAATAACTACAACAGGCCTCTCCCCCAGAAGACCAGCAAGAACATCCAGCCAAGACCAAGCTCACTTATCAAGGAGAACAGCAGAATTCCAGAGGAGGAGAAAGCAAAGTATGGAATTCATGGCTTTCTCCCCTTGATTCCTTAGTTTTGCAAAGTTAATTAATTCTTTTTAATTTTATTTTTTTCCTATTTTATTTTTTTAACTCTTATTCTTTCCTCTATTAACTTTTTTAACTAGTTTATCTTAACAATACCTTTCATTAAAAGGCAAATCTTTTTGGACCTTCATTATAGTCATATTTTATCCTTCATTGTATATAACTATTTTTTTGTATACACATAGGGTTTTTTTCATCTAAAAAATTTTAGGATACAACTTCTAATAGATCAAAATATACCCTTAATCTAGCACAGGGATTTGTTCTAATCTCCAGCCTGAGCAAATTCTCTCCACTTTCTTTTTCTTTCTTTTCTCAATGAGCTTATCTTATCAACTCCATTTTTAGAATTTTTTTTAATTTTGATCTTTACAGTCATATTACATCCCTTCATCATGTTTATCCTTATTGTGTGTGTGTGTGTGTGTGTGCGTGTGTGTGTGTGTGTGTATACACATGTTTTTCTTTCTTTAAAATTTTGGAAGGTAGTTTCTTCTAAGAGACCAAAGTACTCTTAAAATTAAGTGAGTGGCTTGTTCTATTCATCAGTATAATATCTATATTTTCTTTTTTCTCTTTTTAAATTTTTTTTGAAATTCTTTTAATCCTGTTTCTTCCCCCCATGATTTGTGATCTCTTCTGATTTGGTTAATATACATTTTTATGGGGTATTTAGCACCCTTTTAGTATTTTATTCTCTCATTCATATATTCTTATCTGGATAAAATGACAAGAAGGAAAAACTCACCACCAAAAAAAAAAAAAAAAAGAGAGGCTGTACCAAAGTCTAGGGACCTAATCAATACAGATATTGGTAATATGTCAGATCTAGAGTTCAGAATGATGATTCTCAAGGTGCTAGCTGGGCTTGAAAAAGGCAGGGAAGATAGTAGAGAAAACCTATCTGGAGAAATAAAAGCCCTTTCTGGAGAAATAAAAGAACTAAAATCTAACCAAGCTGAAATTTAAAAAGCTATCAATGAGGTGCAATGAAAAATGGAGGTTCTATTTGCAACGACATGGATGGAACTAGAGGGTATCATGCTTAGCGAAATAAGTCAATCTGAGAAAGACAACTATCATATGATCTCCCTGATATGAGGGAGAGGAGATGCAACATGGGGGGTTAAGTGGGTAGGAGAAGAGTAAATGAAACAAGATGGGATTGGGAGGGAGACAAATCATAAGTGACTCTTAATCTCACAAAACAAACTGAGGGTTGATGGGGGGAGGGAGGTCGGGGGGTGGGGTTATGGACATTGGGGAGGGTATGTGCTATGGTGAGTGCTGTGAAGTGTGTAAACCTGGCGATTCACAGACCTGTACCCCTGGGGATAAAAATATATTATGTGTTTATAAAAAATTAAAAAAAAAATGGAGGTTCTTACTGCTAGGATAAATGAGGCAGAAGAGAGAATTAGTGATATGGAAGACCAAATGATGGAGAATAAAGAAGCTGAGCAAAAGAGAGACAAACAACTACTGGACCACGAAGGGAGAATTCGAAATATAAGTGATACCATAAGATGAAACAATATTAGAATAATTGGGATTCCAGAAGAAGAAGAAAGAAAGAGGAGGGGAGAAGGTATATTGTAGTGAATTATTATAGAGAATTTGCCTCATATGGCAAAGGGAATAAGCATCAAAATCCAGGAGGCACAGAGAACCCCCCCTCAAAATCAATAAGTCCATACCCTGTCATCTAATAGTAAAATTTACAAGTCTTAGTGACAAAAAGAAAATCCTTAAAGCAGCCTGGGACAAGAAGTCTGTAACATACAATGGTAAAAATATTAGATTGGCAGCAGACTTATCCACAGAGACCTGGCAGGCCAGAAAAACTGGCATATCTTGAAGATATGGATGCATTCCTAGAGACATATAAACTACTGAAACTGAACCAGGAAGAAATAGAAAACCTGAACAGACCCATAACCAGTGAGGAGATTGAATCCATCATCAAAAATCTCCCCCCCCCCCAAAAAAAAAAAAAAAAAAAAAACCAAGAGACCAGGACCATTTGGCTTCCCAGTGGAATACTACCAAACATTTAAAGGGGAATTATTACCTATTCTCCTCAAACTGTTCCAAAACATAGAAATGGAAGGAAACTTCCAAACTCATTTTATGAGGCCAGCATTACCTTGATCCCAAAACCAGGCAAAGATCCCACCAAAAAGGAGAATGACAGACCAATATCCTTGATGAACACAGATGAGGAAATTCTCACCAAATTACTAGCCAATAGGATCCAACAGTACATTAAAAGGATTATTCACCATGAACAAGTGGTATTTATTCCTAGGCTGCAAGGTTGGTTCAGCATCTGCAAATCAATCAATGTGATAAAATACATTAATTAAAGAAAGAACAAGAACCATATGATACTCTCAATAGATTCAGAAAAAAAAAAAATTGCCAAAGTACAGCATCCTTTCTTGATCAAAACTCTGCAAAGTGTAAGGATAGAGGGTACATACTCAATATCATCAAAGCCATCTATGAAAAACACACAGTGAATATCATTTTCAATGGGGAAAAACAGAGATTTTCCCCTAAGGACAGGAACATGGCAGTGATGTCCACTATCACCATTGCTATTCAACATAGTACTAGAAGTCCTAGCCTCTGCACTCAGACAATGAAGAGAAATTAAAGGCATCCAAATCAGCAAAGAAGAAGTCAAATTCTCACTCTTTGCAGATGATATGATACTTTATGTGGAAAACCCAAAAGGCTATGCCCTAAAACTGCTAGAACTCATACAGGAATTCAGTAAAGTATCAGGTTATAAAATCAATGCACAGAAATAAGTTGCATTTCTATATACCAACAGCAAGACAGAGAAATTAAGGAGTCAATCCCATTTACAACTGCACCCAAAACCATAAGATACCTAGAAATAAATCTAACCAAAGAGGCAAGGAATCTGTACTCAGAAAACTATAAAGTACTCATGAAAGAAATTGAGGAAGACACAAAAAAATGGAAAAGTGTTCCATGCTCATAGATTGGAAGAACAAATATTGTAAACATGTCTATGCTACCTAGGGCAATCTACATGTGTAGAGCAATCCCTATCAAAGTACCATCAATTTTTTTCAAAGAAATGAAACAAGTAATGCTAAAATTTGTATGGAACCAGAAAAGACCCCAAATAGCCAAAGGAATGTTCATAAAGAAAACCAAAGCTGGTGGCATCACAATTCCAGACTTCAAGCTCTATCACAAAGCTGTAATCATCAAGACAGTGTGGTACTGGCACAAAAACAAACCCATAGATTAATGGAACAGAATAGAGAGCCCAAAAATAAACCCTCAACTTTATGGTCAACTAATCTTCGACAAAGCAGGAAAGAATGTCCAATGGTAAAAAATTCTCTTCAACAAATGATGTTGGGAAAATTGGACAGCCACATGCAGAAGACTGAGATTGGACCATTTCCTTACACCACACACAAAAATAAACTCAAATGGATGAAAGATCTCAATGTGAGACAGGAATCCAACAAAATCCTCAAGAACACCAGCAGCAACCTTTTTGACCTCTGCCACAACAACTTCTTCCTAGACACATCACTAAAGGCAAGGGAAACAAGGGCAAAATGAACTATTGCGAATTCATCAAGATCAAAAGCTTTTCCACATCAAAGGAAACAGTCAACAAAACAAAAGACAACTGACAAAATGGGAGAAGATATTGCAAACGACATATCTGATAAAGGGCTAGTATCCAAAATCTGTAAAGACCTTATCAAACTCAATACCCAAAAAACAAGTAATACAATCAAGAAATGGACAGAATACATTAGCAGACATTTCTGCAAACACATCCAAATGGCCAACAGACACATGAAAAAGTGCTCAACATCATTCAGCATCAGGGAAATACAAATCAAAATCTCAATGAGATACCACCAGTCAGAGTGGCTAAAATTAGCAAGTCAGGAAATGACAGATGTTGGCAAGGATGCAGAGAAAGGGGAACCCTCCTACACTGCTGTTTGGAAGACTGGTGCAGCCACCCTGGAAAACAGTATGGAGGTTCCTCAAAAAATTTAAAATAGAGCTACCCTATGACCCCACAATTGCACTACTGGATATTTACTCCAAAGATATAAAGGTAGTGCCCCAAAGCGTCACATGCACCCAAATGTTTATAGCAGCAATGTCCACAATAGCCAAACTATGGAAAGAGCTTAGATGTCCATCAACAGACGAATGCATAAGGAAGATGTGAGATATATATATATATATATATAGACACACACAGTGGAATATTATGCAGCCATCAAAAATGAAATCTTGCCATTTGCAATGATGTGAGTGGAACTAGAGGTATTATGCTAAGCAAAGTAAGTCAATCAGAGAAAGATGATTATCATATGATCTCATTGATATGAGGAATTTTAGAAACAGAGAATCATATGGGAAGGGAGGGAAAAATGAAACGAGATGAAACCAGAAAGGGAGACAAACCATAGAGGCTCTTAATCTCAGGAAACAAACTGAAGGCTGCTGGAGTGGAGGGGGTGGGAGGGATGTGGTGACTGGGTAATGGACATTGGGGAGGGTATGCGCTATGATGAGCACTGTGAATTGTGTAAGACTGATGAATCACAGACCTGTACCCGGGAAAAGAATAATAAAATAATGTCTTCCTTACCATTTTAACATGTATCAAAATAATTTTCTTTTACATTACAACTCTTATCTATGATGCAAGAATCTCCCCCTTAAGAAGACACTTCCAGTTGGGCTGCCTGGGTGGCTCAGTGGGTTAAGCCTCTGCCTTCAGCTCAGGTCATGATCTCAGGGTCTTGGGATCGAGTCCCACATCAGGCTCTCTGCTAGGCAGGGAGCCTGCTTCCTCCTCTCTCTCTCTCTCTCTCTCTCTACTTGTGATCTCTCTCTGTCAAATAAACAAAATCTTAAAAAAAAAAAAAGAAGAAGACATTTCCAGTTATCCTATTTAATATGTTTGCTTGTTTGAGAAACCAGTTTATCAATATTTCTAGAAAGTCTTTTATTATGTCAGTCAATCATGTAAACATGTGATTTGAGAGATCAACTGATTTGAGAGATTCAGGGAGAGAAAATTAATCTCATCAACTTTTTCCACTTCCAAAAATGTTATTTACCTGATTTAGGACACTGCAAGTTACCTATCAACCCCTGAAAGTTAATGAAATATTACCTCCTTCTTTTTTAAATTTACATTGCTGTCATTAGGAAAATAAGTATCACCATCATAATTGTTATTAAAACTGAATTTAAAAGAACTTCAGAGTTCCTGCATATAAAGTCAGTGTTGAATGATAAATATTTGAAATGACAAGAAAACCCAGTTTTATGCCACTCTGACTAAAAATATTTAAAATATATATGAATATATATATTTATATGTAATATGCGTTATATATTATATAATATATATATAAATATTTGTGTATTCAGAATTTCATCTGCCTGGAAAAACTTTAATGTGTTTTTCCCTGTGTTCTAAGCAGGAAACAAGCCAGAAAAAATTGTCTGCTTTCATAAGTTCAAGGTGATAGTCTGATAAATAATAGAGAAAAAAGAGATAAATATCAAATAATGGTAAATACTATATGAAGTATCAAAGCAGGATGTTGAGATTCTGGCTAAATAGTCAGGGAAGCCTCTCCATCTAGGTGGCATTCACGCTGAGCTCTGAGTAACAAAAATGTGTCTGCCAGGTGACAATGAAGGGAAAAAATCATTCTCAGAAGAAAGAACAGTTCATTCTCAGAAGAAAGAAATAACCACAAAGCCTCCAGAACTGGAACCAGCCTGAGATGTTGAGGGAGCAGAAAAGTAGGTAAGGGAAATAATAGTAAAAAAAAAAAAAATCAAACAAGTAGACAATCATTGACCACAAAGAGCTTATATTTGACATATCCTGACCATAATGGAAAGCCGAAGAAGAGTTTCACACCCTGAAGGGACATAATCTGATCTTTATCTAAGATCTCTCCAGGTTCTATGTGAAAACCAGACGATGGTAGAGCAAGAGTGAAGCTGAAAGACAAGTTGAAAAGTGAAGAAATAAAAGTGGGTTGGCCAATGTGATCATGGTGAGGACAGACAAAAGTGAACACATCAAAAGATATATTCTAAAGGAAAAGTCACCAAGTTTTACCAGTGGTTTTGATGGTAGAGAATAGTGAGGAAAGGGAAATAAAATAAAGATATATTTTGATGAATGTTGGTACCACTTATTGAGATGAGTCAGACTGGAATAGGTCTAGGTGTGGGTGTACAAATCAAGAGTTCTGTTTTGGCCAAACTGAGTTTGAGATACTTACTGAATCTGCAATGAGAGAGATAAATAAGGAGCTTGGTGTATGTAAAGAGTTCTGAAAAGAAGTCAAGGCTGAAGACAAAGTGTTGAACAATTGACGTTAGTAATGCTGATGATTACTTGGTATCTTTCTTCTGAATACTTCACAGCCCTTCTATCTGATACTCATTTCCCCTTCAAACACCTCGGAGAAGTAGGTAGTTCACATCCCTCAATTTTTCAGTTATATTAGTAATCCCAAGTCCTGATTTGGCCACTCATGCTCTTTGAAACATTTCCTGTCTTAATAGACACTGTAAACATTTCAAGAAAAATTTTTGAGTAAAATTATCTGTTAATGATTTGTTCATTCTCTTTTTTTTTAAATAAACATGCATAGGCAGAATGCCATCTCATACTTTTGATAGATCTGGGAAATAAACCTATACAAAAAGACTGCAAGAGCTTTATAAGAGGTCCTTGTGGCATGGTAAAGTGCAGGTAGAGCACATTCATGGTCTTAGAGAACAGCTGTTTCACCTAAAATATGAACTATTTTATAGGTGCTCATAATTCTAAATCTATACCAGTCCCCTTCATTATCCACCATTCTGATTTTTCGGGCACCATTTGCCACACCAAGAGTTGAGAGGCCTGCAATGCACCAGTCATGAAATGTTGGCCATGCTGTGCATGTATGAAGGACAAAAGGTCATAAAATACAACTTCCAGGTAAAGATAGTGAAAATACAACCCATTATGGGCTTGAAGAGTGGAGGGAGTCCTTTGGTCTTGGAGCCCACTTTGGGTGTAATCACTAGAGTCACTAATGCTCACAAAGCCACACCATTCTCAATAAGAGAGCAGCAAACCTTTGAGGGCTTTATTTTATGATGACTACTCAAAAGATAGGCCTCCGCCCCTAACCTCTTAGCACCTTTGGGGATTTTGGGAGTGATAACCAGCTAAGAGCATTCATTTAAGAGGGACAGTCCCAGCGCCACCTGGGTGGCTCAGTCGGTTGAGTTCCAACTTGATTTTGGCTAGAGTGATGATCAGGTCCATGCTCACCAGAGAGTCTGCTTCTCTCCTTCTCCTTTTCCTCCTGCCCCTCCCTGATAGGCACATGTTATATCTCCCTCTCTCTAATAAATAAATAAATAAATAAATAAACCATTAAATAAATAAAATCTTTTTTAAAAAGGGACAGTTCTTTCTGAAATGTAACATAAGGAAAATAATTTTTAATCCATTTTAGATGTATATTACCCACTATAGCCAAAAGTCATATATTAATTAAAATTGTATTGAATGTAATGGCAAGTTGAATTTTTCTCCTAATGTAAACTTCACAACCATTCAAACAAGGAAGAGTCTGCTCCTCCACCAGCAAAATAGTTAATAAATTTTATCAACAACAATGAGGAAAAAAACAAGAACCCAATCATTACTTCATTGCCTTTTTATCAGACTAGCCCTAAAACTCAAAAACAAACACACAACACACACACACACACACACACACACACACAATGATACCTCTGCACACTCTAGCCAAAATTCTTGGCCCCCCAAAAGAACATTATGCAGAATGGAATACAGAAAAATCCAGAAGACTATATAAGAACTTTGACAAGGTTAATAATGTTTGGAAACAAAACAAGACTACTGACATCATCTTTAAGTTCTTAAGTAAATGTGTCCCACTTATTAAAAAAAGTGTGTGGGGGGGGTTGTAGGACTTGTTTCTGCAATGTGTGTAGTAGCTTATAAGCAGCACAAGGGCTGCCAAGTTGTAGATGTGTTCAATTACTCTTTACTCTTATTAAAAATCACTCCCTAAAAACTGAAGACTTTAACCAACTCTATATGGGAGATGTGGGTTTACAGTGGTGTGAAGTATAGTGTGGAGCCATATGGTACCTCATCCTTCAGCATTATAGCCCACTGTGTGTTGAGAGCCATTGCAGGCAAGACAACTGAAAGAGCAACACTGAACTGTTCCATGAACCTACCATTAAATCAGGAATAATTCATTCCTTGGGAAAGAGTTGAGCTACATTTAATCATAGGACGCAGACCCCAAGCTCTGTGGTGTAAGAGGAAATGGAGGAGGATATGGAGGGCTCAGTGATGCATGGCCAGGAGGTAGGTCAGTGCTTGAGGTGTTTTCTGGGCCAAGAAATGATGGTGGGACTCCAAAGGGTAAGAAAAAGTAAGTCCCTGGGACATCCCCTACCCCTCTTCAGCTGTAGTTAAAAGAATGTCACCATATCTTAGACCCAAAAAGACCTAGCATTACTGAGACTGGAAATGTGTTTTCAAATCATACATGGAAGGAGATATCTGGTAAAGCAACTTGATTTCTTATAATAAAAACCATCATTCTTCCAACCCAGCTAGTGTTTCACATCTGATTTCCTAAGTCTACTCAAGACTTAATTAAAGAATATTCCCTCAGAAATTAACTATCTTAGTTTTTTTTTCTCTTTTCAGATAATTCAGCTCTTTTTGTTTATTTCAAAAGTAAATATATTGGGGTGCCTGGGTGGCTCATTTGTTAAAGCCTCTGCCTTCAGCTCAGGTCATGATCCCAGGGTCCTGGGATCGAGCCCCGCATCGGGCTCTGCTCAACAGGGAGCCTGTTTCCTCCTCTCTCTCTCTCTCTCTGTCTGCCTCTCTGCCTACTTGTGACCTCTGTCTGTCAAATACATAAAACAAAATCTTTAAAAAATAGTAAATATATCATACAGTACATCATTAGTTTTTGATGTAGTGACTAACATAACACAATTTTTTTTAAAAAGTAAATATATCATGGGACGTCTGGGTGGCTCAGTCAGTTAAGCATCTGCCTTTGGCTCAGGACATGATCCCAGGGGCCTGGAATCAAACCCCACATTAGGCCCCTTGCTTGGAGGGAATCTGCTTCTACCTCTGTCTCTGCTCTCCCTGCTTGTGTTCTCTCCTTCTCTGACAAATAAATAAATAAAATCTTTTTTTAAAAAAGTAATATATCACACATTACTACATTATTGGCTTTATCTTCTACCTTGTCTAGAATATTACTATGCAGTCTGAGGCACTTTTCCTCCAGAAAGAAAAGGAAAAGAGTGGGAGTGAAATAACTGAAATCACATATTTCTTGTTCCTATTCAAAATGTATGAGCAGTTCATTTGAACTGATAAATTTGGGAAAAATCTGCTCACAAGTCCACATCAAAAAATTGGATTATAAATTTAATTTTAGACCTTAACTCCCTTCTATAAAGAAGTAGCAGATTGTATCACCCCAGTCCATAATAAATCTGATACCCACAAGTTGTCCTGCTTCTTTTTCCATAGATCCTGCCCTTTTTTCTTATGCCTCCAGGGCACTGGCATGACCAACCTCTAACCATGGCCTTGTTGGTAGAAAAAAAATGCTAGTGATTCTGAGCAAGGAAAGAAAACCCGTAAGAGTAAGGGCCAAGTCTGGGTGATAGAATCCAATAATGGCAAGACTTACAGCTTAAGTGAGCTCTTCAGGTATGTTTTGCTTAACACACCCAATGTCAGAAAAATATGGGACATAACTTTAAAAACTAAACAATTACATAAAACCCTGCATGTTTCATGAGGGGTAGAAAGAGGAGAATTGGAGACCAAGAGACTAACAATGAGATGTTTATAGAAACCTAGACTAGACTACAGCATGCAAAGAGAGGAGGAAAGGGAAGTTGCCTTTAATTAAAAGACTGGTCTGTCCATTGAAGGATGAAAAACTGAAATGAATAAGGCAATTTCTAGGTTTTGACCAAGGAGTCCTGGAAAATCAACAGTATTACTGACAAAAATAGGGAAACACGAAGGAGAGTTTTTATGTGGTATGTATAGTACAGCAGAAGATGTGCAGGACAAGGAGTTTAAAAACCCTCAGCTTAGTCATCTTAGTGGCCATTATTTCATGGCATAGTTCTGGGCAAGTCAATTAATTGAACTGGATTTCATTTCATTTGGGAATACTAAGTAATACTCAAAGATGAAGCTCATGTGCTACCATTCCCCTGTTCTATAGCTTTAGAGGACATTGCTGATCAATCATAGCCTTGTTTCCACTATGCCTGGAAATGGCCTTGGAATTTTTCTCAACCAGCATTACAGAAGGCCAAGACAAATCTACTGGAGTTTCCATAAAAGATGAAATCTATGCTCCAAAAGGGATTACTAAGTTTCTGTCCTTTTACTTTAGAAAAGACAATGTGTTTAACTATGTAGTTTTGAAATTTGTTGATACATGGAAATTCTAGTTCATAAAAATGGAAACCTAACAATAAAAATAGGCTTTCATTTCCGGTTTCATGAGTTAGATAGGAACACTGAGGAAACTCCCTGTCTACAACTGGCTCACAGAGATAAATATGACACACTCTTTGAGGGTTGTTAGCCTCCCTAAAGGTAGAAGAGTTCTCCAGGGATAACCACCCAAAAAAGACAACTGATGAGAACTAAGGCTAGAGCTTGTTGTGATGGAGAGCAGAGAGGATAGGATGGGAGTTTTAAAATTTGGCACTTGGACAATGTCAGGGCAAAAACACAGAGATCATGAGCAGAGCCACAGATACCTAGGGGTGGGAGTAAATATGGGAACTAAGTGGTGTGGACTTACAGTAGAGGCTTTCTGAGTCCTGACTTAGGTGGCCAAATTGTTTCAGGAATATTGACCAACAGAACAGCACTGAGAAGGAAGCTGAGTTTGAGATACCCATACTGAGAAAAAGCCTTGAGGATGGGGTGAGTAGACTTTGAAAAGGGTTACCCTTTACACTATTTATAAAAGTAGAAAGCTTCTATCTACCCTCTTTGGAAGATCACTGCCCCAGGTTAGAACTACATCTCTCATAGACTCAATTCAAATATGGCCTCACAAAGATTACCATGCACACCAGAAGTTTAGCCTCTCAATGAGAGGTACAACATACAAAAGAGCTTTACATGAAATGTTCAGAGAGATAAAAGACAAAATTACAAAGATAAGTTTACTAAAAAATTTAATAACAAAATTATAATTTAACACATTAACCTCCAGGAATAAAAGGTATAATGGTTGGATTGAAATCTCAAATAATTGAGCTAAATATTAGAAAGATTAGATGCAGCTGACAAGACAGTGAAATGGAAGTTGTTCAAATAATTTAGAATGTAGTGAATAAAGAAAAGGAGATGAAAAGCATGAAAGAGAGCTGAAGAAGTATGGAAGAGGTAATGAGAAAATCTAGTATCCACCTAAATGGAGTCCCAGAAAGAGAAATTTGGTGGAATGTTAAAGAGGCAAAAGGTAGAGACAATGGCTGCAGATTTTCCAGAAATTATGTCAACCATGAATCCATAGACCCAGGAATCACTACATATCCTAAGAAAGATTAATAAAAAGACATCATATGTAGTCAAACTGGAGAGCAACAAAATTAAAGAGAACATCATGAAAGTATAAAGAAAGAAGGAATATATCACTTAAAAGGGAATAGCTGTTAAATAAAGGCAGACTTCAACAGTAGAGACCAGATAAGTGGAATGATAACTACTAGGTGCTAAAAGAAAGTAATAGCCAACCCAGAATTATACACATTGTAAAAAAATATAGGGAAAAATGGAAAAACACAATGAACACAAAGGAATTTTTAAAAATGAGCAGAGACCAACAAAACAGAAAACAAAGTTATGATGAATAAAAGCAACAAATCTACAAGCTGGTTCTTTAAAAAAAACAAACTATGAAGAAGTTTTTTTAAGTAAAAAGTAGTCTTTTTAAGGAAAAAGAGAAAGGTACAAATATGTAATATTACAAATGCTGACAACTATAGTTTGAGCAAAGATTTAAAGGCTAATATAGTTCTACCAACAGCTTTATACCAGTAGGATTTGAAAATGTAGACAAAATGGACAAACTTATGGAAAGATATAAGCCACTTTGGCAATTTTAAACTATGTCCAAAAATCTTTTGAACTTCTTCCCATTAGGAGTTAAGGATCATTACCTCTCCCCTTGAATTTCAGTGATTTTAATGGTGTATATAACCATAAAATTCATGCAAACTGATGCTACTTTCAAATCTAGGTTATAAAAGATAGTGAAGCTTTTATTTTGTTCAATGAGACACTTGCTTTTGGAGCCCTGAACTACCTTTTAAGAAGTCTGACCACCCTATGGTCACTAAGCTTTATGGAAACCTAGGCTGGAAGCCTCAGCTGACAGTCAGGATCACTCACTAGATAAGTGAGTACAGATGCCTCTAGATGACTCCAATCTCTAGCCACTGGGTCATGCCCAGCCATGAATCTGCCCAGATACAGCCCCAGATATCAGGGAACAGAGACAAGCCACTCTCACTGTAAGTTGGAAGAAGTAAAATCTGCCAGAATCCATAAATTATATAAAAATGATTATCGTTAAGCTACTAAATTTGAGAGTAATTTGTTATGCAGGAACTAGAACAGTTACTAACACTTACTCAAGAAGAAATTGAAATTATGAAAAATAATGACTATCAATGAAATTAAAAGATTGTACTTTTGGTATTGAATCTAAAAAATCATTGCCAAACTCAAGGTCACCTGAATTTTCTCCTATGCTTTCTACTACAAGTTTTGGGTTTTGTATCTTAGATTGAAGTCTGTGATCATTTTGAGTTAATGTTTTGGAAGGTTATAAGTTTTGTAGAGGTGCAAGGTGAATAGTAAAGTATATCTAGATTAATTTTCTTGCATATAGATGTTCAGTTGGCCCAGCACCACTTATTGAAAAGACTATCCTTTCTCCATTGAACTGCCTTTGCTCCTTTGTCAAAGATAAACTCATTACATTTGTGTGAGTCTACTATGTGGCTTTCTTTCCTATTCCATTTATCTATTTATTTAATCTTTTGTCATACCACATAGACTTGATCTGTATCTTTTTTTATATTTTATTTATTTGAGAGGAAAAGCACAAAGGGAGAAGAAGAAGCAGGCTCCCTGCTGAGGAGGGAACCCAACATGGGGCTGAATCTCAGGATCCTGGGGTCATGAACTGAGCCAAAGGCAGATGCTTAAACAACTGAGCCACCCAGATGCCCTATGAGTAGTTTATCTTTATAGTAAGTCTTGACATTGTGAAGTGTCAGTCCTCCAATTCCATTATTTTTCTTCAATATCGTATTGGTTATTCTGGATCTTTTACCTTTCATACAAACTAGAATGAGTTCCTTAAAATCCACAAAATAACTTTTAGAGATTTGTTTAAGATTGTGTTGAATCTACAGATCACTTGAGAAGATCTGACATGCTGACAATAATGTCTCCTGCCCAGAAAACATGCAGTATCTGACCATTTATTTGGATCTTTTCTTTCTTTCATCCAAGTTTTATAGTTTTCCTCATATAGACTTTATGCATATTTTGTCAGATTTATACCTAAGTATATTTTTTTGGTATTAATGTAAATGTGATGTAAAGTGTTTTCAACTTTAAATTCCAATTATTTACTGCTGATATGTAGGAAAGCAATTGACATTTGCATATTAATATTTTATCTTGTAACCTTATTACTTCCAGGAATTCTTTGGTCAAATAATACATGTAATCACTCATTAATTCCAGGAAGTCTTCGGTCAATTCTTTGGAATAAATAATAATAAATAATAAATAATAAATAAATAAAAAATAATCATGCTATCTGCAAGCAAAGACAGTTTATTTCTTCCTTTCAATCCATATCCTTTTGTTTCCTTTTCTTGTCTTGTTGCATTATCTAGGACTTCTAATACTGTGTTGAATAGGAATGTGGCAGAGTACATCTTTGCCTTGTTCCTGATCTTAAAAGCAAAGTTCCTAGTTCCTCACCATTAAGTATGATGCTATCTGAAAGTTTTTATAGGTGTTTTTTTATCAAGTTGAGGAAGTTCATCTCTATCTGTAATTTTCTCAGAGTTTTCATCATAAATGGCTGTTGGATTTTGTTAAATGCTTTTTCTACATCTATTAATATGATCATATTATTTTTATTTTTTAACCTTTTGATGTTATGGCTTACATCAGTATTTTTTAATGCTCAATCATCCTTGCATACCCAGAATAAATCCCACCTGGTTGTACCATATAATTCTTTTTTTTTTTTTTTTGAGAGAGAGAGAGAGAGCAAGAGAGTGAGAACAAGCAGGGGGAGGAGCAGAAGGAAAAGGGAGAAGGAGAAGCAGGCTCTCCACTGAGACCCCTGGGATTATGACCTAAACCAAAGGCAGATACTTAACTGACTGAGCCAACCAAACACCCCAGTTTTTGTAATACATTATTTGTTTCATAGACTCTGAACTGTAGAGAACTGATGATTACCAGAAAGGAGGTGAGTGAGGGGTTGGGTTAAATAAGAGATGAGGATTAAGGAGTACACTTGCTGTAATGAGCATGGCAGTGTTTAATCATCATATTGTATACCTAAAACTAATATTACACTGTATGATTAACTAACTGGAATTTAAATAAAAACTTTTAAAAAGCATTATTTGTTTCAATTTGCCAATATTTTGTTGAATTTTATATCTATGTTAATGAGAGATACTGCTCTGTAGTTTTTCTTTCTTGTAGTATCTTCACTTGGTTTTAGTATGAGGGTAATTTCAGCTTCATAGAATGGATTAGGAAGTATTCCTTCTGTTTCTGCTTTCTGGAAGACAGTGTAGAGAATTTATATAATTTCTTTCTTAAATGTTTAATAGAAATCATTAGTGAAATCATGTGACCCTGCTGTTTTCTATACAGAAAATTATTATTCATTCAAGGAAGTCAAGGAATGGGTCTAGCTCATCTAGGTTATAAAATACGTAGGCCTAGCATTGTTCATGAAATTTCTTAATTATCCCACGGAATCTGTAGAAATGACCTCTTTCATTTCTTTTTTTTTTTAAAGATTTTATTTATTTATTTGACAGGCAGAGATCACAACTAGGCAGAGAGGCAGACAGAGAGAGAGGTGGAAGCAGGCTCCCTGCTGAGCAGAGAGCCCGATGTGGGGCTCTATCCCAGGACTCTGGGATCATGACCTGAGCTGAAAGCAGAGGCTTTAACCCACAGAGCCACCCAGGTGCCCTGACCTCTTTCATTTCTGATGTTAGTACTTTATGTCCTCTGTTAGGGTCCACGATCAAAGGAACGAGACTGATATAAAGCGAAAATCAAACAGAGCTTTATTTCACGCCAAGCATCAAAAATCAAACTAACGGGTCAGGGCTGTCTCTTACGAAAAGACGATGACGATGATTCCGACAAGGTCACTCCCAAGAAGGCCGCTCCAGACGAGGCTGCTCCACAGATGAGGCTGCTCCCCGGTCAGAGCCACTCCCAAGAAGAGGCTACTCCCATGAAGGCCATTGCTACTGAGGTCGCTCCCTGGACAGGGCTGCTCCCCAGACAGGGCTGCGCCAGAGAGGCTGCTCCCTGGACAAGGCTGCTCCGGCATGGCCGCTCCCTGGACAGGGCTGCTCCCCGGACAGGGCTGCTCTCCAGAGGCCGCTCTGGAGGAAGCCTCTTCCAGGACGATGCTGCTCCCCCAGGGCCGCTCAACGAGGAGGCCTCCCGGAGGAGCCACTCCCCGGAATGACACAGCTCCGGCAAGGCAGCGGCTCAGGGTTCGCAGTGAGGTTGCTGGCGTTTAGGCCGTTCCCCGCAGGCCGCTGCCAAAGGTCGCGGTGTGTGGGCGGGGCCGCTGGTGTCTCGGTGCCGCAGGCGTCTCGGGGTCATAGGTGTCGGGGCCACTGGCGGCGCGGGCCGCTGGCATCTCAGTGCTGCAGGTATCTTGGGGTCGCAGGCATCAGGGCCGCTGGCAGCGCAGGACCGCTGGCGGCTCAGTGCCGCAGGCGTCGGGGCCGCTGGCGGCACGGGCCGCTGGCATCTCGTTGCCGCAGGCATCTTGGGGTCGCAGGCGTCGGGGCCACTGGCGGCGCGGGACCGCTGGTGGCGGAACGGCTGGTGGCTTAGGGCCGCAGGTGGCTCGGGACTGCTGGCGGTGGGACCACTGGCGTCTGGAACCGCTGGCGTCTTGGGGCCGCAGATGTCTTGGGGCCGCTGGCAATGGAACTGCTGGCGGTTCGGGGCCGCCGGCAGCGGAACTGCTGGCGGCTCTGCTGGCGGCTCAGGGCTGCAGGCATTGGGGCCGCCGGCGGCTGCAGCAAGTGGCTGAGCTGCTCCACGACGTGGCCGGGGTCCCGCGAGGGATCGCCCATTGTGTCCTTGCCTGTGGCTGCTGGGCCTTGTGCCTTGCCGCCCGCCAGCCCCTCGCAGCACGCCAGCGTCTCCTCCTGCTGCACGACGGTCTCTGCAGCATCGTGGCCCGCAGCTCCTCCTCGGGGCTCAGGGTGCTGTCCTGCATGGGCATTGTGGGCAATGGGCAGCCGGCATGCGCCGCCTCCGGGGGCAGCGCCGTGCACACGAAGTGGCTGCCGGGCAGCAGGCTGTCTTAGGCGCCAGCGGCCAGCAGCGCTAGCATCCCGTCGCCACAGAGCTCACTCCAGCATCAGCTGGCAGGCGGGTGCCCTCGGGGTGCGCGGTGGAGGCGCCTCCGCTGCGGGCTTAGGCCCGGCACACCGCTGGAGGGTAGCTTGAGCGCGGGAGCCAAAGGAACCGCCTGCTTCCCGCAGCTGGCTGTCTCCGCTCCACCTACAGCTCTGACAAGAGCTGTTACAGCTCTTACAAGAGCTCCTACAGCTCCAACAGCTCTTACAAGAGCTCTCACAGCTCTTACAGCTCTACTCCCGCTGGCTCTCCTTCTGCTCCTGCAGGCTCTCCTTCTTCTTCCCCCGACAGCCTCACAGACCAACCTTTATGGAGGTGGTTGAGCCCCGCCCCTACACAGGCGGCCAATTGAATTTCAATTCACCCTAGTGGATATATGTGCGCCCCACTGATTGGATGTCTCCACCTGGCCTGCCCCGCCCCTACATCCGGGGTCCACAACCTAGTTCCTCTGGGAGGGGCAGGCCCTTACATCCTCTTTTTTCTTGGTTAGCCTGGCTAGAAGTTTATCAAATTGTTTCTTTTTTCAAAGAACCAGATTTGGGAGCTTTTTTCTATTAATTTCCTATTTTCAATATCATTGATTTCTGCTTTCATTATTTATATTTTTAATTTAACTTAATTTTTTTTTCAGTGTTCCAAAATTCATTGTTTATGCACCATACTGAGTGCTCCATGCAATACGTGCCCTCCTTAATACCCCCCACATTTGAGAGAGAGAGATTGCGGGAGGGGCAGAGGGAGAAAGAGAATCTTAAGCCGGCTCCATGCTCAGTCTGGAGTCCAATGTAGGCCTCATTCTCCTGACCCTGATGTCATGATTTGAGTCAAATGAAAAGTTGGATGCTTAACCAACTGTACCACACAGGCATTTTTTTTTTTTTTTAGATTTATTTATTTGTTTATTTACAGAAAGGAACACAGAGAAAGAGGGAACACAAGCAGAGGGAGCAGGAGACCGGGGAAGCAGACTTCCCACCTAGCAGAGTGCCCATTGCAGGGCTGGATCTCAGAGTCCTGGGATCATGACCTGAGATGAAGGCAGCCTCTAAATGACTGAGTCACCCAGGCATCCTGGAACTCTTCATTTTTATTATTTCTTTTTTTCCACTTACTTTGGATGTTCTTTGCTCTCCCTTTCCCAGTTTTCTAAACTGGAATATGAGATTATTCATTTAGATATTTCTTTTTGTTATAATACATTCATTCAATGCTACAAATTTCCCTCTGCTTTTGCTGCATCACACAAATTTTGATAAGTTGTATTTTCATTTTAATTTAGTTCAAAATATTCTTCAATTTCTCTTGAGAGTTCTTCTTTGATTTTGTGTTATTTACAAGTATGTTGTTTAATCTCTAAATGTTTATCCCTTTCCAGGTCTTTCTCCATTACTTATTTCTACTTAATTTCCATAGTCATATCAGAATATACTTTGTATGATTTCTCTTCTTTCAAATTTATTAAGGTGTGTATTATGGCCCAGGATATGGTCTATACTGGTAAGTGTTCCTTTTCAGCTTGAAAAGAATTTGTATTCTGCTGTTAGGTGAAGTATACTATAAATGTCAAACAGATTCAGTTGATTGATGGTTCAGTTCAGTTCAATTATGCTTTTACTGGTTTTCTGCTTGTGAATCTGTCAGTATTTTACCCAATATATTCTTATTATTATTTTGTACAAACTGTTATCTATTAGATCAACTAAGAACATGAAAAATAAAATATTTTACTCTTTCACTTATTCCTTCTCTAATACTCTTTTTTTTTAATTTTATTTTTTATAAACATATAATATATTTTTATCCCCAGGGGTACAGGTCTGTGAATCGCCAGGTTTACACATTTCACAGCACTCACCATAGCACATACCCAACCCCAATGTCCATAACCCCATTCCCCAACCGCCCTCCTCCCATCAACCCTCAGTTTGTTTTGTGAGATTAAGAGTCACTTATGGTTTGTCTCCCTCCCAATCCCATCTTTTTTCATTTACACTTCTCCTACCCCCTTAACCCCCCATGTTGCATCTCCTCTCCCTCATATCAAGGAGATCATATGATAGTTGTCTTTCTCCAATTGACTTATTTTGCTATCTAATACTCTTAAAGGTAGATCTCAATTTCTGACCTATATTTATTCTCTTTCTTTCAGAAGAATTTAACATTTCTTGCAAGGCAGTTCTACTGGAAATTAATTAAATTTTTGTTTGTCTGAGAAAGCTTTTAATTGCTCCTTTGCTTTTAAAAGATAATTTCATGGGATACTAAATTCTAGGTTAGTTGGTGGAGGGGGGGTTGGCATTTGTTGTTCATTCAATATTTTAAATATTCTATTCCAATATCTTCTGGCTTTCAGGGTTTCTGGAGAAAAGCCTAATGTAATTCTTATGCTGTCTCTCTATAAGTGAGGTATCTTTTTTTGGTATCTTCTTTAAGGATTTTTTTCTCCATCTTTGATTTTCTGTACTTTCACTATGACATGTCTAGGTGTAGAATTTTTTTTTTAAATCCTGCTTGGTTTTTCCTTGAGCTTCCTGAATCTTAATTTGGAAAATTCCCAACCATTATTACATCAATAGTTCTTCTATTTCTTTCTCTTCTTCTGGTATTTCAGACATGTACTCCATTATATATAGGTTACAACTATTGTAACTGTCCTACAGTTCTTGTATATTCTGTTATTTTTTATTCATTTTTTTCTCTTATCTTTTTTTT
>NW_019154125.1:17771035-17801669 GCF_002288905.1 Enhydra lutris kenyoni
CCAAGTAGTGCAATTGCAGGGTCATAGGGTAGCTCTATTTTTAATTTCTTAAGGAATCTCCACACTGTTTTCCAAAGTGGCTGTACCAACTTGCATTCCCACCAACAGTGTAAGAGGGTTCCCCTTACTCCAACACCTGTTGGCCTCTCCAATAGCTGTTGTTTCCTGTCTTATTAATTTTGGCCATTCTAACTGGTGTAAGGTGGCAGCTCAGTGTGGTTTTGATTTGAATCTCTCTGAAGGCTAATGGTGATGAACATTTTTTCATGTGTCTGTTAGCCATTTATATGTCTTCTTTGGAGAGGTGTCTCTCATGTCTGCTTCCCATTTTTTTATGTGATTATCTGTTTTTTGAGTGTTGTGTTTGAGCAGTTCTTTAGAGATCTTGGATATCAGCCCTTTGTCTGTAGTGTCATTTGTGAATATCTTCTCCCATTCCGTGGGTTGTCTCTTTGTTTTGTTGACTATTTCCTTTGCTGTGCAAAAGCTTTTGATCTTGATGAAGTCCCAAAAGTTCATTTTCACTTCTGTTTCCTTTGCCTTTGGAGACGTGTCTTGAAATAAGTTGCTGTGGCCTATGTTGAAGAAATTACTGCCTATCTTCTCCTCTAGGATTTTGGTAGATTCCTGTCTCATGTTGAGGTCTTTAATCCATTTCAAGTTTATCTTTGTGTATGGTGTAAGAGAATGGTCAAGTTTCCTTCTTCTATACTTAGCTATCCAATTTTCCCAGCACCATTTACTGAAGAGACTGTCCTTTTTCCACTGGATATTTTTTCCTGCTTTGTCAAAGATTATTGACCATAGAGTTGAGGGTCCATGTCTGGGCTCTCTACTCTGTTCCACTGGCCTTTGTGTCTGTTTTTTGTGCCACTAACATGCTGTCTTGGTGATCACAGCTTTGTAATAAAGCTTAAAATCTGGCAACGTGATGTCCCTAGTTTTGTTTTTCTTTTTCAGCATTTCCTTAGCCATTCAGGGTCTCTTCTGGTTCAATACAAATTTTAAGATTGTTTGTTCTAACACTTTGAAAAATGCTGGTGGAATTTTGATTGGGATGGCATTGAAAGTAGAGATTGCTCTGGGTAGTATAGACATTTTAACAATGTTTCTTCTGATCCATGAGCATGGAATGCTTTTCCATCTTTTTGTGTCTTCCTCAATTTCTTTCATGAATGTTCTGGAGTTCCTCAAGTACAAATCCTTTACCTCTTTGGTTAGGTTCATTCCCAGGTATCTTATGGTTCTTGGTGCTATAGTAAATGGAATCAATTCTCTAATTTCCCTTTCTATATTTTCATTGTTAGTGTATAAGAAAGAAACTGTACTTTGATCTTGTATCCTGCCACATTACTGGATTGCTGTATGAGTTCTGGTAGTTTGGGGGTGGAATCTTTGGATTTTCCATATAAAGTATCATGCCATCTGTGAAGAGAGAGAGCTTGACTTCTTCTTTGCCAATTTGAATACCTTTTATTTCTTTTTGTTGTCTGATTGCTCTTGCTAGGACTTCTAGTACTAAGTTGAACCAAACATTCAAAGAAGAAATAATACCTATTCTTCTAAAGTTGTTTCAAAAAATAAGAACAGAAGGAAAACTTCCAGACTCTTTCTATGAAGCCAGCATTACCCTGATCCCCAAACCAGATGAAGACCCCAGCAAAAAGGAAATTTTCAGAACAATATCCCTGATGAATATGGATGTTAAGATTCTCAACAAGATACTAGCTAATCGGATCCAACAATACATTAGAAAGATTATCCACCATGACCAGGTGGGATTTATTCTTGGGATGCAAGTGTGATTCAACATTCACAAGTCAATAAATGTGATAGAACAAATCAATTAGAGAAGATAGAAGAAGCACATGGTCCTATCAATTGATGCAGAAAAAAGCATTTGAGAAGATACAGAATCCATTCTTGATTAAAACCTTTCAAAGTATAGGAATAGAGGGAACATTCCTCAACTTCATAAAATCTATCTATGAAAAACCCATAGCGAATATCATCCTCAATAGGGAAAAGCTGAGAGCCTTCCCTTTGAGATCAGGAACACAACAAGGATGTCCATTCTCACCACTGTTGTCTTTTTTTTTTTTTTTTTAAGCTGACCTCTTTAGACTAGTTTTTGCGGTCTAGCAAGCCTTGTAAATTTTTGTTGAAAGTCAGATGAGGCATCAGGTGAAGGAGACTGAGGTAGGTAGGCCTTTAGAGTGAGATTTTATGTATATCAGGCTGTGAATTAGGCTGCATTAACTATTTTCTATAGCTATGTGTCAGAGACATGAATTTCCTGTAGTGGACTCTTTGG
Organism: Enhydra lutris kenyoni; assembly: GCF_002288905.1. Classification (NCBI taxonomy): domain Eukaryota; kingdom Metazoa; phylum Chordata; class Mammalia; order Carnivora; family Mustelidae; genus Enhydra; species Enhydra lutris. Next base: position 17,773,350 of record NW_019154125.1, read on the forward strand.
GTTTACTTACAGATTCCTTCTTAAGTAGAGTCTGAGGCTTACTGTTTTATCAATTGTAACCCCCAGAGGGATTCGAATTCTAACCCTGTAATTAGGCCACAGTGTGTTAGTAAGCCTGTGCCCCTGGCCTAAATATTCGTAAGTGCTTCTCAAATTTTTATTCTCATTATATAATCCAGGAAATCTAGAGGGCCCTAGAGTTACATATATTCCTCCTCCACATCAAAGGCTAGAGGGGGCTAGGATAGGAAATTTTCCTTTCCTCAGATTAGTTAGGCTTTGTAAAATATTTTCCCTTAACAGAAAGCTTTTTTAAGGAAAAGAAAATTCTTTTTTTTTTAAGATTTTATTTATTTATTTGACAGAGAGATCACAAGTAGGCAGAGAGGCAGGCAGAGAGAGAGGAGGAAGCAGGCTCCCCACTGAGCAGAGAGCCTGATGCAGGGCTCGATCCCAGGACCCTGAGATCATGACCTGAGCCGAAGGCAGCGGCTTAACCCACTGAGCCACCCAGGCGCCCCAAGAAAATTCTTTATATGTAAATCAAAATGGTTACTTTTCCCTTTCCCCTGACAGAAGCATAGGGATTTTTATCCAATCTTCCTCCTGAACACATGGTGGAGCTCCTGGAGGTAAAATTCACAATTGTGTAATGCCCTCCCATGATTAGGCCCCAAACGTTTTAACTCTGAAAGTATTCCATACTGAAACTTCAGCACTTCATCAATCTTATAGCTGTAGCAGTGACCTTCTGTTGCTGGACTTCTGCTCCAAGTAAACTGTGGTTCTTGGTATATGTGTCTCTCACGTCAAAAAAGTAAGCAGAAATACTAAAGGAAAAGTTAATAAGTTTGACTATATCCAAATTTGAATTTTCTTCCAATATGATATCTCAAATGATTGAACAAGCAGAGAGAGTAAGAAAATAAGGGCACAAGTGAAGTTTAACAATCCAAATAATAGGACAAAGGAAGAAACAGTACCCACTAATTATTTCTAGTGTTTTACTATTTTCTATGACCCACTCAGAGTTTTGTTGGGACTATGTGATAAGTTCTGCTCAAATTACTAGGACTAGAAGGGACATGTGTCAATTCCAATCCAAGGCAGTGTAGAACCAGCATGCCTCTTCCACCTCTCTTCTCTCCAACCATGGAAACTTTGCAGATCACCAGAGCCAGATGGAAGAATGCTGCCTGATCTATATCATGTTAATTTGAACAAATAAGGAAAGAGTAAAGACTACAATAATCCTTATAGTACTGGATTAGTTAGAAGTATCAAAATAAATGTGTGAATTTTTAATATCTAAAAATAGAGATATAGATATATATGCATAAATGTATAGATATAGATATAATCTGTTATATTTTCAAAGATTTTATTTACTTATTTGTCAGAGAGAGAGTTTGTGTGTGCTCACAAGTGGGTCAAGGGGCAGGCATAGGAAGAGAGAGAAGTAGACCACAGAGCTCAATCCCAGGACCCTATGATCCTGAGCCAAACATAGATACTTAACTGGCTGAGCCACCCAGGGCTTCCAGATACAATCTGTTATCGAGAAGGATTAGAAAATTAATACCTCAGTAACAATGAGCACACCTAGCACCCAGATCTTGGTTTCTAAATACATTTTCCAATAAAGAAGCCAGGTAACACTGGTTGGTTCCAGGGCTGGGACAGCAAAAAATAAAGATGAGCCTGCGCCATCTTATGATAAGAAGTAAAGATGTGCAGGGGCGCCTGGGTGGCTCAGTGGGTTAAGGCCTCTGACTTCGGCTCGGGTCATGATCCCAGGGTCCTGGGATTGGGCTCCACGTTGGGCTTTCTGCTCGGCGGGGAGCCTGCTTCCCTTCCTCTCTCTCTGCCTGCCTCTCTGCCTACTTGTGGTCTCTGTCAACTAAATAAATAAAATCTTTAAAAAAAAAAAAAAGAAGTAAAGATGTGCAAAAACAATGACAGAATAATGAATAAGAAATAAAAAGAATGAAAAATGAACAGAAATCAAAAAGAAAGTCAAAAAGTCATAGGAGTCAACCTGAAAGGGCTTCCACAGACAAATTTTAGAATTTGAAGCAATAAAATAAAAGATAATGTTGGTTTATAATCCAAAGAATTAGGGAAGTCTCCATGAGTCCATAAATAAATAAATAAATAAATAATAAAATAGAGGGAAAGGGCAACCTTTTCTTTACAAAAATGATTTCAATGAGTGAACACAAAAGTGAGAAAAATAAAAGATCACCACCAGAACATCACAATAATGATTACACATTTATACATATGCATGATCCACCTCTGGTGCTAAAATTTTTGAGAAAACTTTTAAACAAAAAAGTGATATTTGTATAATCTCAAACAATTTCTGTCAAAATATTTAGTAGTAAAAACTGGGAATAGGGGTGTCTGTGTGGCTCAGACAGGTAAGTGTCTGTCTTCAGCTCAGGTCATGATCCCCAAGTGCTAGGATCAAGCCCCAAGTTTGGCTTCCTGCTCATCAGGAAGTCTGCTTCTCCTTTTGCTCATTCCCCTGTTCATGCTTTCTCCTTTCTCTCTCTCTCTTTCTAAATAAATAAATAAAGTCTTCAAAAAAAATTAAAATAAAAATAAAAAGTGGGAAATAGTAACTTTGCAATGGGGATTTCTGGTAGATACTTCCTTAGCCAAGTAAATCAAAACTAGCATTGTTGTTAATAAAAATCAGCATCATTATCCCCAATATGATGCACTGGAAAGGTCACATAACCTCTATTGTAGGCTTTTCAATAATGCATAATTTAAAACTAATCCAGAAAAAAACAGATTGAGAAATATTTTGCAAAATAACTGACTAGCCTTCCTCAAGATCATGAAAACCAAGGAAATACTAAGAAACTATGACAGAAAGGAAGAGAAAAGGAGACATGAAGACTAATAGAATGTGAGATTCTTGACTGGATTCTGGGGAGATGAAAGGTGATCAATACAAAAATTCAGGAAATCAAATGAATTCTTTAGTTAATAGTATTGTGTCAAGGTCAATTTCTTGATCATTGTTCTATGACTATATGAGGCAGGTGAGAGGATTGTGGAAGGTGCATGTAAACTTTTTTGAATCTTTTTCAACTGTTATGCAAATCAAAAACAATCTCAAATTTCTGTAAAGTAAAAGATTGCAGAAACATTTTACTGTTATGTAACAATTTCAAAAATATACCCTTAATTGACAGGAGAAATATGCAGAGCAATATATAAAATATACTAACACATAAAAATAAAGTGGTGGTTGGAACTTTTTGTATATATTGCTCATAAATACATAAAATACTTCCAGAAAGTTATACAAGAAACAGATCACATGAGAAAGGGAAAATAAGGAGTTAATAGAGAAAGAAGGGAGTATTTTCACTGTGCTTTTTGTGAACTATGTACAAAAAAAGTAAAAATTGAATTTTAAAAATAAATAAAATTTAAGTGGTGACAGGATATAAATCACTGGGGGTGGGGAGGAGTCAAGATGGCAGAGGAGTAGCAGGCTGAGATAATATCAGGTCGCAGGAGTTTAGTTAGATAGTTACCAAACCATTCTGAACACCTACAAATCCAACAGGAGATAGAAGAGAAGAGCAGCAGTTCTAGAAACAGAAAATATACCACTTTCTGAAAGGTAAGACCTGCAGAGAAGTGAATCTGAAGCAATGGGAAGATAGACTGTGGGGGGGTGGGCCCAGTCCCATCAAGCTGTGGAGCAAAGGAGCACAAAATCAGAACTTTTAGAAGTCTGCTCCACTGAGGGACATCACTCCAGAGGCTAAGTGGGGGTGGAGGCTTCGTGGGGACAGTGTGGTCTCAGGTCCTGGGGGGGTCACAGAAGAATCAGGGGTGTTGGAGGGGGTGTAGCAGAGCTCGCAGGTATTAAAACAGGGAAGCCAGCTAGAGAGACAGAGCCGAGGAGTGAGCTCTCAACTTGGGGTTACCTTAAACTGTGATCTGTGGCACAGTCAGACCACTGCACTTTAAGCAGGGACCCAAGTGGCAGATCCAGGGAGACTCACCTTCCTTCTCTGGAGAGAGGAATCTGCTGGGTTTACAGACTCCAAATGGGACTGTGTTCCAGAGAGAGAAATGCTCATTCATAGGCTGGGTGAGCTTGGAAAGTGGCTGGAGACCAGAGAGACAGGAGTGATCAAGCACTTTTCTCCGTGGGCACACTGAGGAGTGGGGGCCCCAAGCTCTCGGCTCCCCTCAGCTGGAGATTTGGAGGCTTCCATTTTCATACCCATCTTCCAGGGCTCTACAGAAAGCCTTTAGGGAATAAAAACTCCTGAGAGTGAACCCAAGCAGATTATTTAGCCTGGCCCCTGGCAAGGGCAGGGCAATCCACCTCAGGCAAAGACACTTGAGAATAACTACAACAGGCCCCTCCCCCAGAAGATCAGCAAGAACATCCAGGCAAGACCAAGCTCACTTATCAAGGAAAACAATAGAATTCCAGAGGAGGGGAAAGCAAAGCATGGAATTCATGGCTTTCTCCCCGTGATTCTTTAATCTTCCAAAGTTAATTAAATTATTTTAATTTTTTTCTTATTCTGATTTTTTTTTAAATTTTACTTTCCTCTTTTAACATTTTTTAACTTGTTTATTGTTAACAATAACTTTCTTGTAAAGAAAAATCTTTTTGAACCTTCATTATTATAGTCATATTTTATCCTTCATTGTATCTAACTTTATTTTTTCTATACATATAGGATTTTTTCTTCTAAAAATTTTTGGGATACAACTTCGTCTAATAGATCAAAATATACCCTAAATCTAGCATAGGGCTTTGTTCTAGTCTCCATCCTGAGCAAAGTCTCTCCACTTTCTTTTTCTTTCTTTTCCCAACTAACTTTTCTTATCAACTTCTTTTTTAGAATTTTTTAAAATTTTCATCTTTAAAGTCATATTCCATCCCTTTATTGTATTTACCTTTATTTTTGTATTTATATATAAGTTTTCCTTTCTTTAAAATTTTGGGAGGTATTTTTTTCTGAGAGACCAAAATAGACCTAAGTGGGTGGCTCTGTTCTATTCACCAGTCTAATATATATTTTTTTTATTTTTTTTTTACCTTTTTTCTGAAATTAATTTTACCCCCTTTCTTCACCTGATGATTTGGGGTCTCTTTTGATTTGGTTAATGCACATTTTTCTGGGGCCTTTGCCACCTTATTAGTATTTTAATCTCTCATTCATATATTCTTATCTGGACAAAATGACAAGATGGAAAAACTCACCTCAAAAAAAAAAAAAAAAAAAACGAACAAGAGGCAGTACCAAAGGCTAGGAACCTAATCAATATGGACATTGGTAATATGTCAGATCTGAAGTTCAGAATGATGATTCTCAGGGTGCTAGCTGGGCTCAAAAAAGGCATGAGAGATATTAAAGAAACCCTGTCTGGAGAAATAAAAGCCCTTTCTGGAGAAATGAAAGAACTAAAATCTAACCAAGCTAAAATTTAAAAAAGCTATTAATGAGGTGCAATCAAAAGTGGAGGTTCTTACTGCTAGGATAAATGAGGCAGAAGAGAATTAGTGATATAGAAGACAAAATGATGGAGAATAGCAAAGCTGAGCGAAAGAGAGACAAGCAACTGCTGAACCACAAAGGAAGAATTCGAGAGATAAGTGATACCATTAGATGAAACAATATTAGAATAATGGGGATTCCAGAAGAAGAAGAAAGAAAGAGGGGGGCAGAAGGTATATTGGAGAGAATTATTGTAGAGAATTTGCCTCATATGGCAAACGGAACAAGCATCAAAATCCAGGAGGCACAGAGAACCACATCAAAATGTATAAGAATAGGTCCACAGCCATTAACTAATAGTAAAACTTAGAAGTCTTAGTGACAAAGAGAAAATCCTGAAAGCAGCCTGGGACAAGAAGTCTGTAACAGGGGCACCTGAGTGGCTCAGTGGATTAAAGCCTCTGCCTTCAGCTCAGGTCATGATCCCAGGGTCCTGGGATTGAGCCCCACATCAGGCTCTCTGCTCTGCAGGGAACCTGCTTCCTCCTCTCTCTCTGCCTGCCTCTCTGCCTAGTTGTGATCTCTGTCAAATAAATAAATAAATAATCTAAAAAGAAGAAGAAGAAGAAGAAGAGGTCTGTAACATACAATGGTAAAAATATTAGAATGGCAGCAGACTTATCCACAGAGACCTGGCAGGCCAGAAAGAACTGGCATGATATATTCAGAGCACTAAACGAGAAAAACATGCTGCCAAGAATACTATATCCAGCTAGGCTATCATTGAAAATAGGAGGAGAGATAAAAATCTTCCAAGACAAACAAAAACTAAAAAAAAAAATGTGTAAACACCAAACCAGCTCTACAGGAAATATTGAAAGGGGTCCTCTGAGCAAAGAGAGAGCCTAAAAATAGTAGACCAGAAAGGAACAGAGACAATACACAGTAACAGTTACCTTACAGGCAATACAATGACACTAAATTCATACCTTTCAATAGTTACCCTGAATGTAAACGGGCTAAATGTCCCAATCAAAAGATGCAGGGTATCAGAATGGATTAAAAAAAAAATCAGTATGCTGTCTACAAGAAACTTATTTAAGACCCGAAGACACCTCCAGATTTAAAGTGAGGGGGTGGAAAACAATTTACCATGCTAATAGACATCAAAAGAAAGCTGGGGTGGCAATCCTTATATCAGATCAATTAGATTTTAAGCCAAAGACCACAATAAGAGATAAGAAAGGACACTATATCATACTCAAAGGGTCTGTGCAACAAGAAGCTCTAACAATTTTAAATATCTATGCCCCTAACATGGGAGCAACAAACTACATAAACCAATTAATAATAAAATCAAAGAAACACATCGACAATAATACAGTAATAGTAGGGGAATTTAACACCACCCTCACTGAAATGGACTGATCATCCAAGCAAAAGATCAACGAGGAAATAAAGGCCTTAAAAGACACACTGAACCAGATGGACATCACAGATATATTCAGAACATTCTATCCCAACGCAACAGAATACACATTCTTCTCTAGTGCACATGGAACATTTTCCAGAATAGATCACATCCTGGGTCCTAAATCAGGTCCCAACCAGTATCAAAAGATTGGAATCATTCCCTGCATATTTTCAGACCACAATGCTCTGAAGCTAGAACTCAATCACAAGAGGAAATTTGGAAAGAACCCAAATACATGGAGACTAAACAGCATCCTTCTAAAGAATGAATGGGTCAACCAGGAAATTAAAGAAGAATTTAAAAAATTCATGGAAACAAATGAAAATGAAAACACAATGGTTCAAAATCTGTGGGGCACAGCAAAGGCAGTCCTGAGAAGAAAATATATAGCGATACAAGCCTTTCTTAAGAAATAAGAAAGGTCTCAGGTACACAACCTAACCCTACACCTAAAGGAGCAGAAGAAGGAACAGTAAAGAAAGCTTAAACCCAGGAGGAGAAGAGAAATAAAGATCAGAGCAGAAATCAATGAAATAGAAACAACAACAAAAATAGAACAAGTCAACGAAACTAGGAGCTGGTTGTTTGAAAGAATTAATAAGATTGATAAACCCCTGGCCACACTTATCAAAAAGAAAAGAGAAAGTAAATAAATATATAGTAGAGAGTAAATAAAATAAGTAAATAAACAAAATTATGAATGAAAGAGGAGAGATCACAACCAACACCAAAGAAATACAAAGAATTATAAGAACATGTTATGAGCAACTCTACGCCAACAAATTTGACAATCTGGAAGAAATGGATGCATTCTTAGAGGCATATAAACTACCACAACTGAACCAGGAAGAAAGAGAAAACCTGAACAGACCCATAACCAGTAAGGAGATTGAAACAGTCATCAAAATTCTTCCAACAAACAAGAGCCCAGGATCAGATGGCTTCCCAGGGAAATTCTACCAAGCATTTAAAGAATTAATTCCTATTCTAAAACTGTTCTAAAAAATAGAAATGTAAGAAACTTCCAAACTCATTTTATGAGGGAGGCCAGCATTACCTTGATCCCAAAACCAAAGACCCCATGAAAAAAGAGAATTACAGACCAATACCCTTGATGAACACATATGCAAACATTCTCACCAAAATACTAGCCAATAGGATCCAACAGTACATTAAAAGGATTATTCACCACAACTAAGTGGGATTTATTCCTGGGCTGCAAGGTTGGTTCTACATCTGCAAGTCAATCAATGTTATACAATACATTAATAAAAGAAAGAACGAGAACCATATGATACTCTCAATAGATGCTGGAAAAGCATTTGACAAACTAAAGCATCGATTCTTGATCAAAGTGCAGGGATAGAGAGTACATACCTCAATATCATTAAAGCCATCTATGAAAAACCCACTGCGAATATCATTCTCAATGCATAAAAATTGAGAACTTTTCCCCTAAGGTCAGGAACACAACAGGATGTCCATTATCACCACTGCTATTCAACATAGTACTAGAAGTCCTAGCCTCAGCAATCAGACAACAAAAAGAAATTAAAGGCATCCAAATCAACAAAGAAGTCAAACTCTCACTCTTTGCAGATGATAACGACACTATCGTTATATGATAGTGTTATATGTGGAAAACCCAAAGACTCCACTCCAAATATGCTAGAACTCATACAGGAATTCAGTAAATTGTCAGGATATAAAATCAATGCACAGAAATCAGTTGCATTTCTTTACACTAACAGCAAGACAGAAGAAACAGAAATTAAGGAGTCAATCCCATTTACAATTACACCCAAAACCATAAGATATTTAGGAATAAACCTAATCAAAGAGGCAAAGAATCTATACTCAGAAAACTATAAAGTACTCATGAAAGAAATTGAGGAAGACACAAAAAAATGGAAAAACGTTCCATGCTCATGGATTGAAAGAACAAATATTGTGAACATGTCTATGCTACCTAAAGCAATCTACACATTTAATGCAATCCCTTTCAAAATACCATCCATTTTTTTCAAAGAAATGGTACAAATAATCCTAAAATTTATATGGAACCAGAAAAGACCTTGAATAGCCAGAGGAATGTTGAAAAAGAAAGCCAAAGTTGGTGGCATCACAACTCCAGACTTCAAGCTCTATTACATAGCTGTTATCATCAAGACAGTACGGTACTGGCACAAAAACAGACACATAGATCAATGGAAAAGAATAGAGAGCCCAGAAATAGACCCTCAACCCTACAGTCAACTAATCTTTGACAAAGCAGGAAAGAATGTCCAATGGAAAAAAGACAGTCTCTTCAACAAATGGTGTTGGGAAAATTGGACAGCCACATGCAGAAAAATGAAACTGGACCATTTCCTGACACCACACACGAAAACAGACTCAAAATGGATGAAAGGCCTCAATGTGAGAAGGGAATCCATCAAAATCCTTGAGGAGAACACAGGCGGCAACCTCTTTGACCTCAGCCACAGCAACTTCTTCCTAGAAACATCGCCAAAGGCAAGGGAAGCAAGGGCAAAAATGAACTATTGGGACTTCAACAAGTTCAAAAGCTTTTCCACAGCAAAGGAAACAGTCAACAAAACCAAAAGACAACTGACAGAATGGAAGAAGATATTTGCAAACGACATATCAGATAAAGGGCTAGTGTCCAAAATCTATAAAGAACTTATCAAACTCCACACCCAAAGAACAAATAATCCAGTCAAGAAATGGGCAAAGGACATGAACAGACATTTCTGCAAAGAAGACATCTAGATGGCCAACAGACACATGAAAATTTGTTCTGCATCACTCGGCATCAGGGAAATACAAATCAAAAGCACAATGAGATACTACCTCACACCAGTCAGAATGGCTAAAATTAACAAGTCAGTAAACAACAGATGCTGGCGAGGATACAGAGAAAGGGGAATCCCCCTACATGTTGGTGGGAATGCCAGCTGGTGCAGCCACTCAGGAAAACAGCATGGAGTTTCCTCAAAACGTTGAGAATAGAGCTACCCTATGACCTAGCAATTGCACTATAGGGTATTTATATATATTTATATATATCTGTTTATAGATGAGTTTCTCCAGGACCTAATTATGTCTAACTGTTTTTCTAATCATTCTAATCAAATGAAAAAAGTGTTCTTTTATTCTATAGACCCACCAGAATAGAATAGTTAGTCTGGGTCAGAGGTGGAAAACCTTTGAAATAATATACTTCTCTCAAAACATCATAAATAAATAAATATCATCACAAACATATGTGTCATCTAAAATCTTGGAAAAAGGAAAAATACCTAAAGTTTTCTGAAATACATTTATGTTTTGTAGTTCTATTTTTAATTACAGATCACACTGAAAGTCTGAACAATACCATGTGATGTAGGTAGACTAATAGCACCCAACAATGTCCACATCCTAATTTTCAGAACCCAGGAATACATTATGTTATGTGGCAATGGGGAATAGAGGTAACAGATGGAATTGGATCAAGGTTCCTAGTCAGCTGACCTTAAAATAGGGAGATAATCTCGGATTATGTGAGTGGTCCCAACATAATCACAAAAGCCTTTAAATGTGAAAGATGGAGGCTGGAGAACAAATGCAAGAATGAGACACTGTGAGGAGGACTCATTCTGTTGCTGGCTTAGAAGCTGGAGGATGAGGGCCATGAGCCAATGAGTGCAGACATCTTCTAAGGGCTGGAGAAAACAAGGCTCTCCCCTGGATCCTTCAGAAAGGAGTGCAGTGCTGCTGACAAATTGATTTTAGCCTAGTATCACCATCATTGGACTTCTGATACACAAAAGTATAAGATAAATTTCTGTTGTTTTAAACCTCTAAGTTTGTGGCAATTTGTCAGAACAATGGTGGGAAAACTAGTATGCCATGATAACTAAATCTATAAAGTAAAACTTATTTTGAGAAATATTAAAAAATACTAATTTTTCAAACTCTCTCTTAGTTTTCCAGAATATTAATGAAACCAATTTCCATAGTATGAATTGCAAGAATATTGTTGTTGTTTTTCTTGATTTCCCCATACCCTCCTCCCCCTCTCCTGCTTTAGTTTCCATGTTATTGTGAGTTGTAATTTAAGGTTAGGTTGAAAGACCACAAAATGGAAAGCTGTTATAAGTGGTTCTCTCAAATTTCCTGGACTTTGGGAAGCAGAACATGTGACTGCTTTATGGTTTGACCTAGTTAATTCTCCCTCATTGGTAGCCTCTGAATTCTTTATTATGAACATACAAGGTAATAACCACTTTATATTTTTCCATTGTTAATAGATTATGAGTCAAAGACAAATTCTTATGCATTAAAACTTCTCTTACAATGAAAAAAATTTTTTCAAGCCCATTTTTTTAAGATTTTATTTATTTATTTGACAAATAGAGATCACAAGTAGGCAGAGAGGCAGGCAGAGAGAGGAGGAAGCAGGTTCCCTGCTGAGCAGAGAGCCCAATGCGGGGCTCGATCCCAGGATGCTGGGATCATGACCTGAGCCGAAGACAGAGGCCAAACCACTGAGCCACCCAGGCGCCCCAACCCATTTTTTTTTTTTTAATCATTTTCTTCATCCTGTGTTTTGCAGTGATTTTTGGAGGAGGGGTTGTTTTGGGTTTTTTTGTCTTCCAATTTTGGTTAGGCTAAGAACTCAACCTTAAGCAAATCAAATGCAGTCAAATGCTCTACCCTTAAGCAAATCAAATGTAAGAAAATAAATCAAGGTTATAAAGAGCTCATTAGACATATGTCACCAAAAACTATTGGCAAATGTAGTGTTTTTCTATCTTTTTCTTCCTAGCATTAATTGTGCATTTAACTAGTCTTCTAACCCTGGTTATATCTTTGAAAAATATCTCAAGTCTCAAATGTCAGGGCAAAGAGCCAAATTATCATCTCTGGTTAAAACCTTTACTTAAAACAAAAATATAGTCTTCGGCATAAAAGACAGAAATTAATTTGCTCATTTAATCAAAATAAGAAATGTCAAGGCCTTCTTGAAAAAAAAATTATTTTTCCATGACCAAGAAATAAACAATGAATACATTGTCATTTTACACACCGCAGAGTTCAACTGTAAGTGTGAGGTGTGTCATCTTGGTTGGTACAGCAGTGTCAGTCTGGCAGGAGACCATTGGGGAATGGTACCACAGGAGCAAGTTCCATGACTGGGCAGGGACAACCCACTGCTGTATCCCTGGCACCTGCAGGGCTGATGCACAGGTGAATGGGAGCCATCTATTGAAGGAGAAGCAAGTTATCAGCAGGCTGAGTGAGATGCTACAGGCACTTAAGGCTGGCCAGGACAGGAGACAGTGCAGGGGATAGAACAGCAGGGCTGGCATGGGTAAGGAACAAGCAAAATTTCAAACATCCAGACAAATCTTCAAGCTTAAAGAGCTTGGCAGAAACAATGATATTAGAATTTGATTGTGTTCAATTTGAAGCACAGAAAAGAATTGGAACAGAAACGTTCAACCTGCATTTGTAAATGAGGATGAGGGGTTCCAACCATAGGCAATATCAATATGGAAGTGAGAATTAAAGCCATAGCAAGACAATCCTTCGAAAGAGAACATGGTGGTGGGCAGGAGGAGATGAAGCTCCCTTCTAACAAGGTGAACCAACCCTACAATAAGAAGAGAGAAGGCAGGAATAAGTCCAGCGAGGAAAAAGCAATGGGAGGGGCACATTTCTGAGAGAACAGCACATTTTCCTGAAGTGTTCTCAGGAATTTGTCTTGGTTTTCAGGCTTTGGGGGGTGCTATCCAGAAGTTGAAACTAATCATATTCCCTTCCCTGAGGTTTCTGAGACAGCACACGTTTTGTATTTGCAAAGTAAGACCACAGATGTCAGAAAACATGAATGGTACGGTGGAAATGGCCCCCACCTCACCTTTTATCCAACCTTTCTTTTTCAGATGAATTTTTTTGCTTTCATATGAGAGATCTTAGCAGATTAATAGCTTCATCAAAGATGTTCTCGAACATGCACAAGTTTTCAAGAATTTGAAGAGAAAGACATAGATATGCCTGTGAAAAATTTAGAATATGATGAGATTTAATGCAGTTTATGACAGAAGAAAAATGTTGGGGAGCATTATGCATCTATACTTTAATCACACAGACATACATGTGCTGAATAGAAACAGTGCAAAGAGACAGAAAGTTTGGGGTTGTGATCCAGAAGTACCACCATGTTTTTCAAAATGACTTCTCCTACACTGTTTCAAAAGGTTATTCTTCTGCGGTGTGTTTGTTCTATAATTCTGAAATCTTTCTTTCTTGTCAACTGTTTATCTGTCTCAGATTTCACTATATTACATTTTTGTTTCATGCATTTGAATTCAGCTTTATTACATGACAAATATTTACAGATTTTTTTAACAGCCTCAGTAAATATGACCCATAAAAGGACAAAGCAAGAACTCAAACATTATATTATACATACACACATACAGCTCTGTTGACTTTGAAAATTAGCTTCAACTCCTCACCTGTAGTATAGATCTCAAGTAATCTCATTGGACCCTGCCACCATGAAATCATCTTTAGACATTTCTAAATCTTATTATCAAAAGCAGAAAAAGAATAAAGGAAGGAAAGTCAGAGTTTTGTAAGTAATAAGTGTACAGCAATGTTTATCTATACAATTGAAATACGAAGGCAATCCTCTTCACAGGTACCCTCTTAGAACACCAAGATTAGAAAGCCCTAAAACCCAAAACTCAAATATTAAGAGACAGTGCTTCCTACTAGCCACACTGTTCTGACCTCTGCCCTTAATACCTTTGCTAAAAGATTTCACCAATCTGGCCCCATATTGAGAGCCCAGGATTTGGACAAGGTATACCTGAAGCTATGGCTTCACCAACCATTGACTGTGCAACTTGGGTTGGCCACGTCACCCCTGTCCATGTACGTGTAAGGCAGTTAACACACAGACTGGAACATTGTCAGTGCTTAAAGAAAGTTAGTCATCCATAGCAACATGGTAACAATAATTCTCCTAAAGGCATTCTTAGTAAATGCTCTGCATGTGAGGAAGAGATAGATGTGTTTCAGTAACAGCATCTGCCTTTCCTCTGAGTTTCTGGCCTTCTAAGGAGCCCAGCTTCAGCAACATCAAAGGCCACTAACATTCATGCCCCCAGAATTGTGGGCCAGGTACAAATACTGAGTCTTCAGTTATGAAGCCACATGGGCAAAGCCCTCTGTAGTCACACCAGCCCTTGGAGAATAGTGACCTTGGGTCCTGGTCTTCCCACCCATACTGCTCAGCCATTGTATTTCCTGCAGGACATGAGAGTACTCCAACATTCTTGGTGAGTGCCGCTAGGTTTCTGAGGTCTCTTATCCCACCAGGACATGACCACAAAATCTTCATAGCTCTACAGAGTCTGGCTCTTTTACATTCGATGAGAACCTCTCAGCTACTTCTCCTTCTGGTGTCTCTGAGGAGATGCCACATGCTTGGCACCAAACACCTGGTGCTAGGTTTAAGAAAAGATGGAGAGCAGCCCTACAGAGCTACTCACAGGATACTGACTTACTCTCACATATCCAAATTCCAGGCAAGATGAATGTGGCAGGTGCTACAGTTAAGCCAGAGATATTGAAAAAGAGTTTCAGTAATGGAAGAACCCAGCAGTAGCATTAAAACTCAAAAGGATGATATTTCTTGCCCTCTGCATACAATGCCTTCAAAGAATAAATATACTAGCCTAACCTAAAGGATATATAATATGACAAAAATAAAAATACCAAAAAAATTATAATTGCATATAATTATATGTTTTGGATACTATCCTGAGAGACTTATAGACATTTTATTTTTCACAACAACCCAATGAGGCAGGTATTATTTTTAATTTTACAGTTGAGAAAGCTGAGGCTGAGAGAATGGGGTAATTTGCCCAAGAACACACAGCTAGGAAGTCACAAAGTTAGAATTCAGATCTAGCATGACAGTAGGGTCCGTGGCCTTACTCTGGCAGAATGTGATATGATGGCCTCTCCCCTGGAATTTTCATATAAGTGAATAAGACTAAACACTTCACTAGTGAAAAATTACATCAAGAAGCATGAGGAAGGAAAGATGGGATTGTCGGCTCAAACCTACCCGATTCCCATAGACCATTCATGAATGTGGACACATCCATCACCCAACTAAATCCAAATGTGGCTATTTACTCTTTGGTGCTAACCACAGTTTTGCACTGGAAATTTTCTGATACAGATTGAAAGAAATGCAATTCCAGAATGAGAAGAGAGAGGAGGCTGTCCCTGTGATTTGCCTGAGTGTCAGAGGGTCAAGTTCAGAGTTCCAGAAGCAAAACACAGACCCAAAGGTAATAAGAACTTAGGCTGGCCATGCTGGATGGAACCAGGGAGATGCAGACCACGACCTAATGTACTGTGAATCTGAAATTAGAGCAATGCACTCTGACCCACAGGTCAAAGGTCAAAGTCAAACTTCACTTAGCTGTACAAAGCCAAAATTTTGTTTTTAAAATATATACTGTTTGCTAATTTTTTGGTCGACCAGTATTAAATCCAAATGCATTCAAAACATACTAAAACTTTGTTAAAACTTGTGAAATTACCTCTTCGTATAGACAGCAAGTAGCAATGAATGAGCATGACCCTTGTTGAATAGATCTAGTTTGAGTCCCAGAGCTGCTACTTGCCAATTTTGTGACACCCAAGTTACTTACTTCACTCAGCCTGCCCCTGTACTAACAAGAAGATTGACAGTACCTGCCTGTAAAAGTGAGACTGAAAGAGATGACACATATGGATATGTCCAGACCACAGTGCTCAGACCTATGTGCTCCTTTTCCCCTACTCACCCAATCTGGAGTCAGATTGACCATGTGTCTGGCTCAAATCCATGCACCCAATGTCAAAACAAAAGCAGCCTCCCAGCATGAAACCTGAGACTTAAATGCTGCACAAGCTGCTCCAACCTGGTGCCACGGAATCCCACCCCGAAATACTTACATGTGGTTAAGTTCTTGTGGTTCCATGTGCTTGGCTAAACCCACCTCAGTCTATAACTACCTCCTTCATTATAATTTAAGAAACTGGCATTTAATAAGCACCAACACTAGCCAAACTGTTATTAAGACTGAATCACTAGAAACCTTTGTTTTCCACAATTTGGAGTTTGGATGGGAAGAGTCCAGCATAAAGATACTCAGTGCACCAGGGTTTAGCCCAGAGGGATTTTTTTTTCCATCTGAAAATTGAGGGAAAACTATCTGACTGTTTTAAAAGCTAAAAATAAATACAGCTTACTGGTTGCAAACACTCTTTGTGGTAATACAATTCCAAGACATTTTAGTCTGAAAACAAGTTACATTTAGCATACAGTTAGGCCATAAAAGGGTCTAATTGCTTTTTAAATTTTAAATAACAAAATAAAAAACAGACACAAAGTATTTTGATTAATAAATTAATAGCTATACAGTAAATTCTCATGCATTTTCATAAGGAAATTAGTAACTTAGATGGAGCCTAAGAGATGATCTCTTCAGCCACAGAAAATTACCCAACCAACCACAGTATTTTACCAAACATTTCAGAAATCAACATGTGGCATTTACTCAAATGACTGTTCAAGTCAGGAGAAAAATTAGATTGAGATCCTACACAGGGCTCTCTATTCAATGCTACACAAAATAAATTGAATAAATGGTTTCTGTCTACTAGAAGCTTACCAATGAGGAAGGAAGAGATTTAAAACATGGATTAACAAATGTAAATTAAATAGTTGGACGTTGTAAGTGTCTAAGCTAGTATATAACATTTGCTTAACCTTGAAGTCAGAGATCCAGCCAACACCAGCTTCACAATTCCATGTGCACTAAACCACCCAACAGGCTGGCAGCAGCCACCACTGCCCCACTCTTCCTTCCCTCCCTCCATAGGACCCAGAGCTGCCAGGGCAGTGACTCTTCACTGCAGCTACCCTCTCCCCCAGCAGACTTAGCCCCAACTGTCCTGACACACTATTTCAGCAACACTGCACAGCCTTGGCCCAGCACACA
Organism: Enhydra lutris kenyoni; assembly: GCF_002288905.1. Lineage (NCBI taxonomy): Eukaryota > Metazoa > Chordata > Mammalia > Carnivora > Mustelidae > Enhydra > Enhydra lutris. Next base: position 17,790,377 of record NW_019154125.1, read on the forward strand.
GCCCACCACTTGTTTCACTTGGTGCTCCCTACTGGCACCTAACTCAGCCTCAGTTGTGCACTTCCCACCCCCTCCACATGTCCACCCACCTCACTGCATGTGACCAGCTCCCACACTGGGGGCAGAGATGGTGTTGCTATGAGTAGCCTTCCTGATGCCCCCAGAGACCTGGCCACCTTGTGCTAATAGAATACCTGACACTGTACTGTAGTTAGTGGTAACACAAAGCCTTGTGCTAGATGGAGGTGGCAGAGGTTTGGGCTTCCATGGTAACACTTCTGGTCATGAATACAGGTGCCTAGTGCTCAAGACCTCAAAACTCAGTAAACCTAGAAGATCATTTCTACCAATAACACCCATACACATAGACACTCACATATGCACACAAAACACCCATACACATTCACATACATGCACACATACACACACATCCCAAAACCTCATGATCCCTCCTCTCTTATCCCATCTAGCCCAACAAACTTCTGCACTAAGTTCACAAATAACCCTCTAGGTCCTTAAGGGCTGTATCTATACCAATCACTCCTTAGCTCCTGTCACATGCATATTCACTGAAGTTTCTTCCTGGCTTTAAGGAGAAGACAGAACCACAAAATGAGCAACATCTTTACTTTTAAAAAAAGTAAAGAATCAAAGTCAATTTCTCCTAATGATGAGAAAATAAATACTTCAGCACTTTCAGAAACCACTCACATTCTTTCACTGATACACTTCCTAATGCATTCTTTGAAAATAATAACACAAAGTAAATTTATAATGCAAATTGGTGTATGATTTTGCCAAATTGACTATTTTGGGGTATGATATTGCCAAATAACTATTCAGATGACTTTTATAGTTTATCTAACCTACAGTTAATAAAACACTTTCGCACACATCATCCCATTGACCTTCACAATAGTTCTGTACTATACATAGAATAAGTATTATAATTTCCATTTTTCAGATTCAGAAGCAGAAGCTCAGAGTGGAGTTGGGATAAGAATCCCAGCATACCAACACAGATCAAGGCTATTTCCTCTATATACCCATAAATCTTTTCTGTTGTACCTTAAAACAAAAATATAGTTCATGTGAAAAGAGCAAAGTTAAAAAAAAAATCCAAAAGTCCAAAATAATTCTGGAATCTGAAGTCCATATTTATCCAATTCATGATAAAAATGGATTTCTCCCACTTGAAAAAGTGATTGCTTAAATGAGAATCTGCATAATTAATTAACTCAATAATCTTAATCATTAAACCACTAGCAAGAGCTTGATACAGAAAAATATCAGAGTGAATAAAGACAGATCAACTGACCCATTCACCATAAATACTTTGACTATATACTCATTTTCCATCAGCTACTCAAAAACACTTTCAACACTTGGCAGGGGTCAGGGAGGAGACATGGCAACTCAGCATATTGTAGAATTGCTTTATGAAAATAAATTCTGTCTATGGTTATGTTATGAAGTGCATGTTTATCTCTCCCAAAATTCGTATGTTGAAATCTAAATTCATAATGCGATATCAGGAGGTGGGGACTTTGGGAGGTAATTAGGACTTGAAGTTGGACCCCTCATGAATGGGATCAGTTCCCTTATAGGAAAAGATACAAGATCATATCTCATTGTGGTTTTGATTTGCATTTCCCTAATGACTAGTGGTAAGAAGGTAGAGTGGTGCAACCACTGTGGAAAACAATATGGATGTTCCTCAAAAATTAAAAATAAGGGCACTTGGGTGGTGCAGTCTGTCCAGCTCTTGGTTTCAGCTCAGGTTGTGATCTCAGGGGTTGTGGAATCAAGCCTGACATCAGCCCCCACACTCATCATGGAGTCTGCATAAGATTCCCTCTCCCTCTTTGTCTGCCCCACCTCCTATAATAAATAATAAATAATAAATAAATAATAAATGAATAAATATATTTTTAAAAATTAGAAATAGAGTACCATATGTCCTAATAATTTCACTACTGGATAGTTACCCAATAAAAATGAAAGGCACATATTGCATGGAGCACTGGGTGTGGTGCAAAAACAATGAATTCTGTTATGCTGAAAAGAAATTTAAAAAAAAATGAAAGCACTAATTCAAAAAGATATACACATCCCTGTTTTTATTGCAACATTATTTACAATAACCAAGATACAGAGACAACCTAGTGTCCATCCATTGATGAATGGTTAAAGAAGATGTGAGATAGATAGATGATAGATAGATAACAGATAGATAGATGATAGATAGATTAAAGTTGATAGATAGATATCATGAACAATATAAATTTTATGTGTGAGTATATAAATATATATATATGTATATATATAAAATGTAAATATATATATATGAATATTACCCAGACATAAAGAAAGATGAGATTGTGCCATTTGTAATGACATGGATGGACTTAGAAGATATTATGTTAAGTAAAATGTTAGCCAGAGGAAGACAAATATTATATGATTTCACTTATATGTGGAATCCAAAAAACAAAACAAGTGAAAAACAGACAAAAAGAAAAATCAGACCTATAAATACAGAGAATAAACTGGTTGTTGCCAAAGAGGGTGTAGAGGGATGAGCCAAATGGGTTATGAGCCAAATGGGAGGAGAGTGGGAAGTATAGGCTTCCAGTTATGGAATGAGTAACTCACAGGGGTGAAAGTTACAGCACAAGGAATAGAGTAGATAGTATTATAACAGTGCTGAATGGTGACAGAGGGTACTTACACATGTGGTAAGCATACAAAACATACAGAGATGTTGAAACTAATGTAACATTGTATGTCAACTATACTCAAATTTAAAAAAAATGTTTTAAAAAAGGCACAAGAGAGTTTGCTCTTCTGTAACCCCTATCTCTCCCTTCCCCCCTCCCTACCTCCCCACTCCACTCTGGTCTCTGCCAGGTGAGGACACAGCAAGAAAGTGGCCATCTACAAACCAGTAAGAGGGCTTTCACCAGAACCTGACAATGCTGGCACCCTCTTGATCTTGGACTTCCCAGCCTCCAGATCTGTAAAAAATAAGTTTCTGTTCTTAAGCCACCAGTCTATGGTACACTGTTATAACAGCCTGAAGAAAGACAGGCTGTCACCTGAACTACCCCTGATTAATTTTACACACACACACACACACACACACACACACACACACACGATCCTATGATTGCCATTCTTCCACCAGCTTTTCTGTAAAGCTAGATGTGAATACTGGTGAGGATAGAAAGGCCACTCATGTCCCAGAGGTACCAGACCCAAACTTCCCTGACAAAGAAAAAGGAAGAAAAGGGGTGAGCCGAGCCCTTCTTATATGCAGGCCTTTTATTCAACAAGCATCTACAGTGCAATATGACAAAATGTTTCAAGGGATTTAGAGGGAGCCTGGACTGGAAGATGAGAACCAGACAATGGGGGACCAATCCAGAGACACCTTTAGGGAGGAAGCTCCAGAAGCAATCAGTTGTTAGTTAAGGCCAGACCCTGAAACAATTGTTCTAATTTAAATGAACTTCAATGAGGCATTTAATGAGTAAGTTTGGACCAGAAGAGTGAGCCAAGAATAGAACCCCTCTCCAAAGCATCTAAGACAGAAGACCTATTAAGCCAGCTACTCCTATCAGGGGTGGTGGCTAAAGAGCTGAACAAAGCAGGGAGAGGAGTGGGAAGGACAGCTAAGGCAAAGAGGCAGGCGGATGCCCCAGTAGTTGGTCCCAAAAAGAAAAAAGCATTTTACCAACCTGTTCACCTTCATAAGTTTTTCCAAATGGAAGGTGTTATGAAATGCCAAGACAAACATTCTGAATTCTTTCTGAACCTATCAAACAATATAGGAAAATTCTCTGCAGTTTATGAGCTAGGGGCCAAACTTTTAACTGTGTTTTTATGTTATCGTATCCAAGGCATTTTTTTCTTCTCAAAAATTAATATTTCCTTAAGCAGTGCAGCTGTTTACTTTGGATGGGTGTATATTGAAACCTGTCTCCCATGCAAAAACAATGTATCAGAGTTATATCATGACATCTAGGGGATTTCAGGGCTTACTGCAGCCCAGCGTAGACAGTTCTCTGATGCCTCATTTCTTCTTTTGATTATTTTCTCTTGTTAGTCTTGGCAGCTCAGCACTAATTTGCTTTTCCCTAGAGATGGCACTTAGAAACTCAGGCATCTTTGGAAATGAATGCAATAAATAATATGAACAGTATCAACTTTTCTGCATAGTAATATTTTGTACCCTATTCCCATTTTTCAGACCTTTCTTTTGTCCCTCGTTTTGTATAGCAACCAGGTAGTAATCCAACAGCAGAAGACCTGTAGCCCCTAGAAGCCATGACAATGACAATGAAGGCAAAAATGCATGGATTAAGCTAAAGAGAGCTGGAGCAGCCCTGTGTTTGACATGATGAATAAAAAAAAACAAAAACAAAAACAAAAAAACGGAGAGAGAGACAAATAAATATTATCTAGAATATGGAGTCCATGATGGATATCGGTGATGGTATGTGCTACGATGAGTGCTGTGAATTGTGTAAGACTGATGAATCACAGATCTGTACCCCTGAAACAAATAATACAGTACATGTTAACTTAAAAAAAAGAATATGGAGTCCAGAGTTGCTATAAGAAGAGCATTCAAAATGAAAAAATAACACTAAATATATAGGTTAATAGCCTTCACATATAAAGCCCCAGAAAATAGATCAGAAAAATATAAATATAAATATAAAATATATAAATATATATAAATTTATATTATATATTTATATTACATATTTATAATATAATTATATTTAATTTATATTATATATTTATATTACATATTTATAATATAATTATATTTAATTTATATTATATATTTATAAATTTATTCTATATAGAGAATATAAAAATATAAAGATCAGAAAAGTCTTTGGAATTCAATTTTTTAAGTGGGTAAAGGACAGCAGCAGACAATTCACAAAAGGTCAAACACAAATAATTAAAACATTTGGGAAATGTTCAATGTCCCTAATTGATGAGGAAAATGTTTTTCATATATCAAACTTGCAAAAAGTATTTTAAACCCCAATGCAATGCTAATGCTATCCAAGGAGCAAGAAATAAAAGTGAGCACGACCCACTGAGAGGCTGCCAGGGGAAGAGGGCATCAGGAGGAACTTCAGAGAAAGCAACTGGCCCAGATGGACCTTTAAAATATTTATAGCCCTCGCCCTAGGAATTCCACTTCCAAGAATCCAATCTAAGGAAATAAACTAACTTGTAGGAAAGATTATTGGATTTTTTAAATTTAATAAACACATATAGTTCTCATTATGTTTCTAAGTGCTCTAAAATATTAATTCTCTCATTAATTTCACGATTGGAACATAACTATTATTACCCCCATTTTTGTAAATGAGGAAACTCAGTCACAAAGAAGTTAAATAATTTGTCTAAGGATCCACAGACAAGAGCAGGATTTGAAACTAGATCCCCCTGGGTCTGGAGTATGTGCTCCTAGGCACTAAGACTCTGGCTCCTTCTGCTCTGTCCCAGTGCAATTATAATAGTGAAGAATCCAAGAGAACTGGATGTTCAACTGTTGGAAACCGGTGACATCAGTACAGAATCTTCACAGAATGGTCTATTAATGCATCATTAAAATCATTGTCCACGTACACTTTTAAGACCATGAGAAAATGTTTCAATAAAATTAGTAAAAATATAAGATACAAAAGCCATTTAGAAATATCATTTTAACTTTGCTTAATTGCATAAAACAAGGATACCAACAAGGAAATTTTTCGAGGTGATGGATATGTCTATTACCTTATTGTAGTCAAGGTTTTACAGTGTATGCATATGTCCAAACCCATCAAATTGAATACATTAAATATGTGCAGGGTTTTTGTAAAGTATCAATAATACTTCTTTAAAGCTGTTTTTTTTTTTTTTTTTAATAAGAAAATATGTGAAGATGTTTACCCCGGCTGCTTTGTGAGGATGGGATAATGAGGGGGGTTTTTTCCTGCAATTTTATACTTTTCTGTTTTTACTTACACTGTGTATTTGTTGTTTTTGAAATCAGAAATAAATGGCCTTTTGTTGTGTGCACAGGTGGTATATATAATTGTGGAACAGGTATGTTCCTTGAAGCACTGGGGCCACCTCTATATTTTCAGGGAGGTTGTTTTAACTGGATTACCATTTATTTCCCTACATTCTAAAGTGACTATGGTTTTTTTTGTTGTTGTTTGTTTTTTTGTTTTTAATTTTTTTAATTTATTTTCAGAGTAACAGTATTCATTGTTTTTGCACCACACCCAGTGCTCCATGCAATCCGTGCCCTCTCCAATACCCACCACCTGGTTCCCCCAACCTCCCACCCCCCACCCCTTCAAAACCCTCAGATTGTTTTTCAGAGTCCATAGTCTCTCATGGTTCACCTCCCCTTATGGTTTAACAGTTATCTTCACCAACGGGTTTTCTTGCTGCCTATCTCAACCCAGGCATCCTGATGAACCTATGATTCCACATGCTGGGACATGGGAAAGCCAGGGCCATGGCAATAAAGATGTATGCATACCCACCTACATGCCCCTTACATACACATACACACATGTGGATGTGCACAGTGGCACAGGCAGACCCACAAGAGTCTCAAGTCAGCCTGGCCCTCTGGCTGTCTGCCTGGGATCATGGAGCTCCCAGTCCTGTCCCTGGAGCACCTTAGCTCATGCAGCTGGCCCTGAATTATGCCTTTCTTACACTCCCACAGAGCCTCCGTGTGCCTCTGAGCTGCTTCCTTGAAGCCAGTATTGCACATCTGTGTGTCTGTCACCCTCCAGGAGCACAGACAACTTGCATGGGTCTCCTAGATAGTTTGCTCAGTTATTCTCCCTGCATCCTCTGGTTCCCCTGGTCCAGGACATGCCCCCAAGCTCCTTGCCCAGTACCTCCTCCAGAAGGACCCCTATAATGCAATGATCTGCTCTCAGTGACCCAGAATTTTTGAAGCTTTATTCACTCTTCTTCATTCTTTTTTCTTTTTTCTCCTCTGACTGGAAAATTTCTAGTGGTCTCACTTCCAGTTTGCTGATCCTTTCTTCTGCTTGATCCAGTCTTTTGTTAAACCCCTCTAGTGAATGTTCCAGTTCAGTTATGTGTTCTTCAGGTTTAAGATTTCAGCTTGGTATGTTTTCTTCATATTTTTTTGTTGAAATCTTTGTTTTGTTCATATATTATTCTTCCTCCCTCATTAAATATCTTTATGATGGTTACTTGGAATAATATGCCAGGTAAATTATATATCTCCATTTCTTTAGGGTCAGTGTCTAAAGATTTATCTTGTTCCTTTGTCTGGGACACATTTCCCTGTTTCTTCCTTTTCCTTGACCTTTTTGTGTATCTGCACATTAAAAACAAACAAACAAACAAACAAACAAAAACCAGCTACCTCTCCTGGTGTTCATAGTGACCTCATACAGAGGTCTTGCTTACTCTGTGATAAACTGGGGGAGGGACAACTGTTTTTGTGCCATTCCAGACTGCTGTCTTTATTCTCTCTGATCTCTGTCTATCAGCACTCCAAGACATATAAGACAGAAACTAGTCCTTCAGGCACCCCTGGAAAAGTTGGAACTCTGGATGTGTCCAGCATCCAACTCTTTCTCCCTTGAGGAAGAAGCATTTGCTAAAGGGTTCCTTACTATTGTATGGCACTATGCCAGGGGTAAGGATTATGGAAAAGGATGTCTCAGATATTGCTACCAGCTTTGATATAGCTGATTTCATACTCGCCCGGGGTGCAGAAGCCTCTCAACTAGTTTCTGAATTTTTCACAGAGAGAATATGTCCATGTGTTCTTATTGAATCAATGAGTTGAGGGGTGAGGTAGGGAGGACCCAGGGATTCCTATTTCATCATTTTGATGACATTATCCTTTTTCAGATAATTCCAACATCTTTATCTTCTTGGTTTCAGCATATATTGTCTTTTGTCATCCATCATCAGGCTCTTGGTATGATGAATGATTTTTTTATTAAACATCAGACCATTTTTATATCGTATCATTTTTATATCATATCATTATTATATCATAAGACTCTAATCTCATTGAAGCTCTATTTTAGCTGGATGTCTCTGACACCAATCCAGCAAGGGTGCTGGTATTGCACCATGACTGGAAGATAGAAGTCCAGGTTCCCTACTTGGTCACCCTTGACACCCAAGTTGAAGAAGCGTTCTTTATTACTGCTGGATGGGGTTTCCAGCTTACTGTCTCTACTAACACTACTGGAGAGTGGCTTCCCTGAGCAATGGGTAAAGTCCTGACTCTTTACTAAGCCTCCTTTGACAATACCCAGCAGGCAGAGGAAGGGACACTAGTTATGTAAGGGTCTATTCAGCCAGAGCAGCCCCACCCCTGTTGAACTGCCATTTTGTTGTAAAACTTAAATTGACTCTGCCCCCCCTGCCCCAGGGGAACTTATTTAAAAACAAGTCCCAGAAACCAGTCCCAGGTAACAAAGTCCAAATACAAGGGTGGGTCAGGCCAGGTGGAGGTATTCAATCAGTGGGGGTGCATACTGTCTCCTAGCTACCAAGGAGTATGGGCCCCACCCTTTAGGCACCTTCTGGGTGCCAATTCTGACCAAGGTGATAGGCTGGTTCAAATGTCTTCCAGGGTAAATTGTAATTCAGTTGGTCACCTAGCATGACTGTGCAGCTTTCTCTGTGTGTTACAATTTCATTGGCCACCTGTGCATGGCCAGGCCCAACCACATGGCCTTTGCTCTATAAAAGTTAGCCTGTGAAACAGAGGGAGGTCGTCCTCTCTGTAAGGGGTGGCCCCAACTGGTCTGTTTGATGGTCAGTTTGATTCTTGATGCTTAGTGCAAAATAAAGCCTTGCTTGACTTGCTTTGTATCAGTCTCGCTCCTTTAATCACGGACCCATTATTGGGGGGACCCATTTTGGGGGGACCCAACAGTTACTGTCAAGTAGGGGTGAGACTCCAGGTTCTCCATGTGGCCTCCACTGACAGTGCAGGGTGAGGGGAGCTCCTTATCAGCTGGAATGTTATAGTAACTCATTAGAGCTTCATGAGGGTAGACATCTTAGCTCCCCACTCAGCCTTTCTGGCACAGGTGTCCATGGCGCAACAGTTTTTTCTGTCCTGTTTGGCCAGAGTAAAGTAAATGTTGTCCAACAGTGTTTTTGTCTTGCTGAGTGCCCATTCCCTGGTCCTTTGATTGCGGATGGTAGGATTTCATTTGGGCTTTTAGTTTGTCTGCACTCGTAATTTCCAAGTTGCTGTCCTCTTCAGCTACACGTCTGGGACATATGAAGCAGAAAGAGAATCCAGGGAACTCACCATCATGTTGTTCCTTGGGTTCTGAAGTTCTTATCCAGGGAGTTTTCTCTCTATCTTTCAGAGCCTTCTAGTGTTTGTTTTGCATACACTGTGCAATGCTTTTAGTTCCAGTTACTAGAAGGAATAGGGGAAAGTACATCTACTCCATCTCTCTGGAAGCAGAAGTTCATGGGAGGTTTTTTCAAAAATACCCACGCATGGACCCCTCCTCTAAAGAGTCTGATTTAATTGGCAGGAATGGTACCTGGACATGAAGAAATTTAAAAGCTTTCCAGGTGACTCCGATGTGCACCCACAGCTAAGACCTGCCATAGATGGCCTCATCTCTTTCAATTGTCATCTGTAAGCCAGTTCATAATTCCCAAGTTATACCTTTTACCCACACTTTTCCTCTGATCTGTAGACCTATATATTCAGCTGCCTACTTAATAATTCTTTTTTGAGATGTTGAGACTATCAGACAGTCGGGGGTCAAAGGTACCTCAGAAATCCACATACTAAAGAAAAAAAAACTATCTGTGTTCCCCCTCCTCAAAACATTTGCACCTCCACCAGCCTTCCCCATCTCAGAGAATAGTACCACTGTCCACCTAATTGTACAATGGAGCCATTCTCAATGAGTTTCCTTCCTTCACCAACCTTTTCCCTGTGGTGCAATAAGAGAAACTCTTGCAAAAGTCACATATGACGAATCAGCCCTTTACTCAGTGATGTGCCAAGCAACATTGGAGTCTAGGCGAAAGGAAAAAAAATCTGTGTTTCAATATATAAGATTTTTGTATTTTTTAATGGTTAACATTTTTCTAGAACAAGTAGTGAAAAAATATTGAAAATTTAAAATGCAGGTTTCTAATACTCATAACGGTATTTTAAGTTTAATCTTTTATTTATACCACAACAGAATTGAATATAATTTTACTTTCCTAACTTTATGAAAGCTAACTCATCATCACTCACTGTCAGGGAAATGCAAATCAAAACTACAATAACACCTCACACCTGTCAGAATGGCAGAAAGCAAAAAAAAAAAAAAAAAAAAAAAAGTCCAGAAACAAGTGTTGGCAAAGTTATAGAGAAAAAGGAACCCTCCTACACTGTCGGTGGGACTGTAAACTAGTGCAGACATTCTGGAAAATAATATGGAAGTTCTTCAAAAAGTTAAAAATAGAATGACCCTATAATCTTGTAATCACAGTGGTGGGTATTTACCCAAAAACTACAAACATACTAATTCAAAGGGATATATGCAACTCTATGTTTATAGTAGAATTGTTTACATAGCTAAATTGTGGAAACATCCCAAATGTCCATTGATAGATAAATGGATAAAGAAGGGGTGGTATGCGTGTGTGTGTGTGTGTGTGTGTATGTGTGTGTGTATTTGCCTTGCATATATATATATATATATATATATGGAATATTATTCACCCATAAAAAGGAATGAAAGGTTCATTTTTTAAATTTTCTTTCTTATTAACATATAATATATTATTAGCCCCAGGGGTACAGGTCTGTGAATCATCAGGCTTACACACTTCACAGTACTCACCATAGCACATACCTTCCCCAATGTCCATAACCCCACCACCCTCTCCCTACACCCCTCCCCCTGGCCACCCTCAGTTTGTTTTGTGAGATTAAGAGTCTCTTATGGTTTGTCTCTCTCCCAATCCTATCTTGTTTTTTTTTTTTACCTACCCCCAAACCCCCCACAATGCTTCTCAAATTCCTCATATCAGAGGAATCTTATGATAATTGTCTTTCTCTGATTGACTTATTTTGCTAAGCATAATACCCTCTAGTTCCATCCACATTGTCACAAATGGCAAGATTTTATTTCTTTTGATGGCTGCATAGTATTCCATTGTGTATGTGTGTGTGTATGTGTATGTAGGTGTGTATATATATATATATATATATATATATATATATATATAT
>NW_019154125.1:17806669-17811653 GCF_002288905.1 Enhydra lutris kenyoni
GCCCGGGACCCCACTCCTCAGTGCGCCCTCAGAGAACAGCGCCCAATTAGTCCCGTCACCCTGGCCTCCGGCCGCGCTCCGAGCTGACCGAGCCTGCGACCAGTTCAAGGTAACCCCGAGGTTAGAGCTTACTCCTTGGCTCTGTCTCTGTAGCCGGCTTCCCCGTTCTAATACCTGTAAGCTCTGTGACACTCAGACACCCCCGATCCTTCTGTGACCCTGCAGGACCTGAGGCCACGCTGACCCTGCGTGGGCTTCACCCCGGTTAAGTCTCTGGAGACATGTCCCTCAGTGGAACAGACTTTTAAAAGTCCTGATTTTGTGCTCCGTTGCTCCGCCACTTACCGGGAGCCGGCCCCTCCCCCCATGGTCTATCTTCCCGTCGCTTTGGATTCACTTTTCCGCCAGTCCTACCTTTCTGAAAGTGGTTGATTTTCTGTTTCTAGAGTTGCTGTTCTTCTTCTCTTCGATCTCCTGTTGGATTTGTAGGTGTTTGCAATCTTTAGATAAGCTATCTAGCTGATCTCCCGCTACCTGAAGTAGTCTCAGCCTGCTACTTCTCTGCCATCTTGACTCCTCCGGATACTAGCCCTTTATCTGATATGTCATTTGCGAATATCTTCTTCCATTCTCTCAGTTGTCTTTTGGTTTTGTTGACTGTTTCCTTTGCTGTGGAAAAGCTTTTGAACTTGATGAAATCCCAATAGTTCATTTTTGCCCTTGCTTCCCTTGCCTTTGGTGATGTTTCTAGGAAGAAGTTGCTGTGGCTGAGGTCAAAGAGGTTGCCGCCTGTGTTCTCCTCAAGGATTTTGATGGATTCCCTTCTCACACTGAGGTCCTTCATCCATTTGGAGTCTATTTTCATGTGTGGTGTAAGGAAATGGTCCAGTTTCATTTTTCTGCATGTGGCTGTCCAATTTTCCCAACACCATTTGTTGAAGTGACTGTCTTTTTTCCATTGGATATTCCTTCCTGCTTTGTCAAAGATTAGTTGATTGTAGAGTTGAGGGTCTATTTCTGGGCTCTCTATTCTTTTCCATTGATCTATGTGTCTGTTTTTGTGCCAGTACCGTACTGTCTTGATGATAACAGCTATGTAATAGAGCTTGAAGTCTGGAATTGTAATGCCACCAACTTCGACTTTCTTTTATCAATATTCCTCTGGCTATTCTAGGTCTTTTCTGGTTCCATATAAATTTTGGGATTATTTGTTCCATTTCCTTGAAAAAAAATTGATGGTTTTGATTGGGATTGTGTTAAATGTGTAGATTGCTTTAAGTAACATAGACATTTTCACAATATTTATTCTTCCAATCCATGAGCATGGAGCATTTTTCCCCTTTCTTTGTGTCCTGCTCAATTTCTTTCACGAGTACTTAATAATTTTCTGAGTATAGATCCTTTGCCTCTTTGATTAGGTTTATTCCTAGGTATCTTATGGTTTTGGGTGCAATTGTAAATGGAATTGGCTCCTTAATTTCTCTTTCTTCTGTCTTGCTGTTGGTGTAAAGAAATGCAACTGATTTCTGTGCATTGATTTTATATCCTGACACTTTACTGAATTCCTATATGAGTTCTAGCAGATTTGGAGTGGAGTCTTTTGGGTTTTCCACATATAGTATCATGTCATCTGCAAAGAGTGATAGTTTGACTTCTTCTTTGCTGATTTGGATGCCTTTAATTTCTTTTTGTTGTCTGATTGTTGAGGCTAGGACTTCTAGTACTACATTGAATAGCAGTGCTGATAATGGGCAGCCTGCCATGTTCCTGACCTTAGTGGAAAAGCTCTCAGTTTTTCTCCATTGAGAATGATATTTGCTGTGGGTTTTCATTGATAGCTGATGATATTGAGGTATGTACCCTGTATCCCTACACTTTGAAGAGCTTTGATCAGGACAGGATGCTGTACTTTGTAAAATGCTTTTTCAGCATCTATTGAGAGTATCATATGGTTCTTGTTCTTTCTTTTATTAATGTATTTTATCACATCAATTGATTTGCGGATGTTGAACCAAACTTGCAACCCTGGAATAAATCCCACTTGGTCGTGGTGAATAATCTTTTTAATGTACTGTTGGATCTTATTGGCTAGTATTTTGGTGAAAATATTCTCACCTGTGTTCATCAAAGATATTGGTCTCTAATTCTCTTTTTGGATGGGATCCTAGCCTGGTTCTGGGATCAAGGTAATGCTGGCCTCATAAAATGAGTTTGGAAATTTCCCTTCCATTTCTATTTTTTGGAACAGTTTCAGGATAATAGGAATTAATTCTTCTTTAAATTTTTGGTATAATTCCCTTCGGAAGCCATCTGGCCCTAGACTATTGTTGGGAGATTTTTGATGATTGCTTCAATCTCCTTACTGGTTATGGGTCTGTTCAGGTTTCCTATTTCTTCCTGGTTCAGTTGTGGTAATTTATATGTCTCTAGGAATGCATCCATTTCTTCCAGGTTGTCAAATTTGCTGACGTATAGTTGCTCATAATATGTTCTTAAAATTGTTTGTATTTCTTTGGTGTTGGTTGTGATCTCTCCCCTTTCTTTCATAATTTTATTTATTTGGGTCCTTTCTCTTTTCTTTTTGGTAAGTCTTGCCAGGGGTTTATCAATCTTATTAATTCTTTCAAACAACCAGCTCCTAGTTTCATTAACTTGTTGTATTTTTTGTTTGTTTGTTTGTTTCTATTTCAATGATTTCTGCTCTGATCTTTATTATTTCTCTTCTCCTGCTGGGTTTAGGCTTTCTTTGTTGTTCTTTCTCCAGCTCCTTTAGGTGTAGGGTTAGGTTGTGTATTTGAGACCTTTTTTGTTTCTTGAGAAAGGCTTGTATCGCTATATATTTTCCTCTCGGGACTGCCTTTGCTGTGTCCCACAGATTTTGAACTATTGTTTTCATTTTCATTTGTTTCCATGAATTTTTTAAATTCTTCTTTAATTTCCTGGTTGACCCATTCATTCTTTAGAAGGATGCTGTTTAGTCTCCATGTATTTGGGTTCTTTCCAAATTTCCTCTTGTGATTGAGTTCTAGCTTCAGAGCATTGTGGTCTGAATATATGCAGGGAATGATCCCAATCTTTTGGTACTAGTTGAGACCTGATTTATGACCCAGGATGTGATCTGTTCTGGAGAATGTTCCATGTGCGCTAGAGAAGAGTGTGTATTCTGTTGCTTTGGGATGGAATGTTCTGAATATATCTGTGATTCCATCTGGTCCAGTGTATCATTTAAGGCCTTTATTTCCTTGTTGTTCTTTTGCTTAGATGATCTGTTTCAGTTAGAGAGGTGTTAAAGTCCCCTACTATTACTGTATTATTGTCAATGTGTTTCTTTGATTTTGTTATTGATTGGTTTATGTAGTTTGCTGCTCCCATGTTAGGGGCATAGATATTTAAAATTGTTAGAGCTTCCTGTTGCACAGACCCTTTGAGTATGATATAGTGTCATGTCCTTTCTCTTATCCTATTATAGTCTTTGGCTTAAAATCAAATTGATCTGATATAAGGATTGCCACCCCTGCTTTCTTTTGATTTCTATTAGCGTGGTAAATCGTTTTCCACCCCCTCACTTTAAATCTGGAGGTGTCTTCAGGTCTAAAATGAGTTTCTTGTAGGTAGCATATTGATGGGTCTTGTTTTTTATCCATTCTGATACCCTGTGTCTTTTGATTGGGGCATTTAGTCCATTAACATTCAGGGTAACTATTGAGAGATATGAATTTAGTGCCATTGTATTGCCTGTAAGGTGACTGTTACTGTATATTGTCTCTGTTCCTTTCTGGTCTATTATTTTTAGGCTCTTTCTTTGCTTAGGGGACCCCTTTCAATATTTCCTGTAGAGCTGGTTTGGTGTTTACAAATTCTTTTAGTTTTTGTTTGTCCTGGAAGCTTTTTAATCTCTCCTATTTTCAATGATAGCCTACCTGGATATAGTGTTCTTGGCTGCATGTTTTTCTTGTTTCGTGCTCTGAATATATCATGCTAGTTCTTTCTGACCTGCCAGGTCTCTGTGGATAATTCCACTGCCAATCTAATATTTTTACCATTGTATGTTACAGACTTCTTGTCCCAGGCTGTTTTCAGGATTTTCTCTTTCTCACTAAGACTTGTAAATTTTACTATCAGATGATGGGGTATGGACTTAATGATTTTGAGGGAGGTTCTCTGAACCTCCTGGATTTTGATGCTTGTTGCCTTTGCCATATTAGGGAAATTCTCTACAATAATTCTCTCCAATATACCTTCTGCTCCCCTCTCTCTTTCTTCATCTTCTGGAATCCCAATTATTCTAATGTTATTTCATCTTATGGTGTCACTTATCTCTCAAATTCTCCCCTTGTAATAGTAGTTGTTTGTCTCTTTTTTGCTCAGCTTCTTTATTCTCTGTCATTTGGTCTTCCATATCACTAATTCTCTCTTCTGCCTCATTTATCCAAGCAGTAAGAGCCTCCATTTTTTATTGCACCTCATTAATAGCTTTTTTTATTTCAACTTGGTTAGATTTTTGTTCTTTTATTTCTCCAGACAGGGTTTCTCTAATATCTTCCATGCCTTTTTTGAGCCCAGCTAGCACCTTGAGAATCGTCATTCTGAATTCTAGATCTGACATATTACCAATGTCCATATTGATTAGGTCCCTAGCCTTTGGTACTGCGTCTTGTTCTTTTTTTTTGTGGTGAGTTTTTACACCTTGTCATTTTATCCAGATAACAATATATGAAGGAGTGAATAAATTACTGAAAGGGTAGCAAAGACCCCAGGAAAATGAGCTTTAACCAAATCAGAAGAGACCCCAAATTGTGGGGGGAAGAAAGGAGGTAAAAACAAGTTCAGGGGAAAAAATTTTTAAAAAGAAAAAATATAAAAAAGAAAATATATATATTAGGCTGGTGAATAGAACAGAGTCACCCAATTAATTTTGGGAGTATTTTGGTCTCTTAGAAGAAACTACTTCCTAAAATTTTAAAGAATGAAAAAAAAAAAAAAA
>NW_019154125.1:17811753-17940307 GCF_002288905.1 Enhydra lutris kenyoni
AAAAAAAAAAAAAAAAAAAAAAATATATATATATATATATATATATATATATATATATATTTATACACAAAATAAGGGTAAACACAATGAAGGGATGGAATATGACTATAAAGATAAAAAAAAATTTTTTTTAATTTCTAAAAAGGGAGTTGATAAGTTGTTTGAGAAAATAAAAAAAAAAAAGAAAGTGGAGAGAAGTTGTTCAGGCTGGAGACTGGAACAAAGCCCTGTGTTAGATTTAGCGTATATTTTGATCTATTAGAAGAAGTTGTATCCCAAATTCTTTTAGAAGAAAAAACCCTATGTGTATACAAAAAATAAAGTTAGATCAATGAAGGATAAAATATGACTATAATAATGAAGGCTCAAAAAAGATTTTTTTTAATGAAAGGTATTGTTAAGATAAACTAGTTTAAAAATGTTAAAAAAGGAGAGTAAAGGTTTAAAAAAATTTAGCATAAGAAAAAATAAAATTAAAAAAAAATTAATTAACTTTGCAGGAGTAAAGAATCATGGGGAGAAAGCCATGAATTCCATGCTTTGCTTTCTCCTCCTCTGGAATTCTGCTGTTCTTGGTAAGTGAACTTGGTCTTGGCTGGATTTCTTGCTGATCATCTGGGGGAAGGGCCTGTTGTAGTGATTCTCAAGTGTCTTTGCCTGAGGCGGAATTGCACTGCCCTTACCAGGGGCTGGGCTAAGTAATCCACTTGGGTTTGCTTTCGGGTGTTTTATTCCCTGAATGCTTTCCACAGAGCTCTGGAGGACAGGAATGAAAAGAGCAACCTCCCAATCTCTGGCCCAGAGGAGCTGAGGGTTTGGGGCCCCACTCCTCAGTGCACCCTCAGAGAAAAGTGCTCAATCACTCCCGTCTCCCTGGCTTCTGGCCACGCTCCAAGCTCACCCAGCCTGTGACCAAGCATCACTGTCTCTGGCACCCAGCCCTGCCCAGAGTCTCCAAACCCAGCAAATTCCTGCACTCTTCCAGGAGGGTCTCTCCAGATCTTGTGGGGTCTCTGCTCACAGAGCAGAAGTTAAGGTAACCCAAGTTGAGAGCTCACTCCTCAGCTCCATCTCTGTAGCCGGCTTTCCGGCTGTAATACCTGTGGCCTCTGTGACACTCAGACACCCCCGATCCTTCTGTGACCCCGTGGGACCTGAGACCACCCTGTCCCCACGTGGGCCTCACCCCGGCTTAGCCTCTGGAGCAATGTCCCTCAGTAGAGCAGACTTTTAAAAGTTCTGATTTTGTGCTCCATTGCTCCACCACTTGCCAGGAGCCAGACCCTCCCCCGCAGTCTATCTTCCTGACACTTTGGATTCACTTCTCCGCAGGTCCTACCTTTCAGAAAGTGGTCAATTTTCCATTTCTAGAATTACTGTTCTTCTTCCCTTTGATCTCCTGTTGGAATTGTAGGTGTTCAGAATGGTTTGATAAACTATCTAGCTGATCTCCTGCTACCTGATGTTATCTCAGCCTGCTGCTTCTCCATCTTGACTCCTCTGAAATCTTCTTTAGAGAAGTGTCTGTTCATGTTTTCTGCCCATTTTTTGACATGATTATCTGTTTTCTGAGTGTTGAGTTTGAGGAGTTCTTTACAGATCTTGGAGATCAGCCCTTTGTCTGTAGTGTCAATTGTGAATATCTTCCCATTCTGTGGGTTGCCTCTCTGTTTTGTTGACTATTTCCTTTGCTGTGCAGAAGCTTTGGATCTTGATGACGTCCCAAAAGTTCATTTTCGCTTTTGTTTCCTTTGCCTTTGGAGACATGTCTTGAAAGTTGCTGTGGCAGACAGTTCTCCAAAGAAGACATACAAATGGCTAGACTTTTCATAGTCTAGTTTCTTAAGATTTTGTTTATTTGTCAGAGAGAGAGAGAGCACAAGCAGGGGGAGTGGCAGAAAGAGGGAGAAGGAGAAGTAGATTCCATGCTGAGCAAGAAGCCCAATGCAGGGCTGCATCCCAGGACCCTGGGATCATGACCTGAGCCAAAGACAGACATTTAACTGACTCAACCACCCAGGCATCTCTATCTTGGGAGTCTTTTTGCATCAATATTGATTTCTTTAAATATTATATTATTTATTTATTTTGATTACTTGGTTTTTGATACCTCTTAAATTTTGTGCCTGAAGCAAGTGCTTCATTCACTTCCTCATAATCGCAGTACTGACCTATTAATTAGCATGATTCTTAAAGGGCAAAAATTTCCAACAGCCATACAAGAATTCAGTGGGCCTGGCCCTGTGCTTATCCTTCCAGGTGCCACATCCCAGGTGCCACTGTCCTTGTCCTCTCTGCTACTGTCATTTGGCCTCTAATGCACTCCCTCCCATCCACAGCCTCTGCACACACTCTTCTCTCACCACAGAAGGCTCTATCTCCCTGCAACACCTTCCTCTGACTCCCCTTTACACATTGACTTCCTTTTTTGAACATTACTATAGAACAGTTTTCTTCATAGTTCTTATCTAAGTTTTTGATTGTATATTTACTTTGATTATTTATTAATCCCTGGAGAGCCCAGAAGGCTATAAGTGTCATACTATTAAAATATGCCTACATCACTGACTGTAGCACTCCCAGTGCCAAGTACAGGGCCTGGTGCAGGGCAGATATTCCATTACTATTCATAGAATGAATGAGTGAATGGGTTAACATGCAATTTGGGCTCTAGCACATGAGGTAAATCAGGCCTATGGTTTGTTCCAAGGTGTACTCAGCACTAGCTTAATAGGATAATAACACAGGTGCAAAGTGGAATACATTCCTGTGACAAATAGCTCAGAAAAAATCTGGGTTTAATGAAATTCGGCCTAGCTTTCAACCCAGATGCTTAAAATGAGTTACTGAATTTCTAGATTGGAAACTTCTAGCTAAATTTCCCAAATTATTTGCTCATGTGACCATTTTTTCATGGAATAACTTATGGCGCTAGTTTCACAACTGAGTCTGTTAGGAACAGAAGAATTGATGAGGGGGTTTAATCATCGCTCAAGGGAAGGGGAAGGAAGTTTCTGTCAAATATAATGTTTGTTCTTTATAATAATTATTTCACAATCATAAAATCCCTTTTTAATTGTGCTATGGTATGACATCATTGTAGATTTATAAAACTTTGTGGCTTGTGTACTTTAAGCATTCTCCTATATTTATCCAGCTTTATTGAAGTATAACTGACAGACAAAATTATATGTATTTGAAGTGTACATTGTGGTGACTTGATATACATATATATTGTGAAATGATTACTATAGTCAAACTAATTAACACATCCATCACCACCTCATAATTATTTTTGTGTGTAGTGAGAACACTTAAGATCAAATATAACAGTATTATCAACAATAGTCACCATGCTATTCATTAGCTCCTCAAAACTTATTCCTCTTATAACTGAAAGTTGGTACACATTTCCCTCATCCCCCAGCCACTTCACTGCAATCACCATTCTTCTCTCTGCTTCTGTGAATTAGACTTTTTCAGATTCTACCTCAAGTGAGATTAAAAATTTGTCTTTCTGTGTCTGCTTTATATCACTTAGCATAATGTCCTCCAAGTTCATCTGTGTTGTTGCAAACAGCAGAATTTCCTCCTTTTACATGGCTGGAAAATATATATATTTCTTTATCCATTTGTTTTCCAAAACTATAGTAATCAAAACAGTATGGTACTGGCATAAAAACATGTAGACCAATACAACAGAATAGGGAACCCAGAAATAAACCCACACATATGTGGTCAACTAACCTTTAACAATGGTGACAAGAAGACATGATGGAGAAAGGATAGCCTTTCTAACGTGGTGTTGGGGAAACTGAATATCCATATCAAATGAAAAAGAATAAAATTACACCACATAAAAAAGTTAACTTAAAATAGGTTAAAGACTTGCAACACCTGGGTGTCTCCATCAGTTAAGGACCTGGTTCTTAATTTTGGCTCGGGTCATGATCTCAGAGTTGTGAGATCAA
Source organism: Enhydra lutris kenyoni (assembly GCF_002288905.1). NCBI lineage: Eukaryota > Metazoa > Chordata > Mammalia > Carnivora > Mustelidae > Enhydra > Enhydra lutris. The sequence goes on from NW_019154125.1 coordinate 17,815,725, forward strand.
GCTCTGCATCAGGTTCTGCACTAGGTGTGGAACCTGCCTAAGATTCTCTCTCTCCCTCTCTCTCAGCTCTCTTTCTCTCTTTCTCTCTCTACCTCCTTTCCTACTTCCATCCCTTCCTAAAAAAAGGGAATGGGGGATTAAAGACTTAAATGTAAGACTTGATATCTTAAAACTCCTAGAAGAAAACATAGGTTAAAATCTTGACACTGGTTTTGGCAATGATTTTTTTGGATATGATACCAAAGCAACAAAAGCAAAAATAAACATGTTGGGACTACATCAAACTAAAAAGCTTCAAAGGAAACCATCAACAAAATGAAAAAGTGACCTATAGAATGGTTAAAAAAAATTGCAAATCAAATATCTGATAAAGATTTAATACCCCCAAATGAGTTGTACTCATACTACTCAACTACAACAACAACAACAAAATTAAATAACCTGATTTTAAAATCGGCAAAGGACTTAACAGACATTTTTAATGAAGAAGATATACCGATGGCCAATATGTACATGAAATGTGTTTGTTATTTCCTATTTAAAGTTGTCCTAAGTTAAAAAAAAAAAGGGGGGGGGCGCCTGGGTGGCTCAGTGGGTTAAAGCCTCTGCCTTCGGCTCAGGTCATGATCTCAGGGTCCTGGGATCGAGCCCTGCATCAGGCTCTCTGCTCTGCGGGGAGTCTGCTTCCCTCTCTCTCTGCCTGCCTCTCTGCCTACTTGTGATCTCCCTCTGTCAAATAAATAAATAAAATCTTTTTAAAAAGCACAATTTTTAATTATTAGAATGAATTTTACCACTCATCTTTATGTTATAGAATGCCAGTTTTAAATGCAAATAAAGGTGCATTTAACTCATATGTAGAATCACAGAAATTACACAATTTACATTTTGTAACTTGTATGTACACATGTATTTTATTTTACATGTTACTGTGGCAACACTACACAAAACAAATTGAACTGCTTTTAATTGTACTTCTTGATATGTGTACATTCTACCAACCCTCTACCTTTGTCTTACTGATGAGTAAGGAAGGACTTTCTCTTTCCTTCAATGCTATTTCCACCAAATACAGGGAAGAGCACAAGCAATGATATGATAGAGTTTCTTGGTCATTTGTGGCTCCTGGAACCTCATTGCTTTCTTTCTGTGTTCTCAGCAAGCTCTGATTTGATCAGCAAGTGTAGCCTCTGGGGCCATGGGTCATAAGTAAAATGTGCTTATTGTGTCCTCACTTCGAGTGGGTCCACCGAGATTCTGCGTTCATGGGGCATGTAAACACTGTCTGCCAATGGGTCAGTAAGGAAGAGCCCCAAATTCCTTTGCTCACAAGTACATTCCATCATCCCATCAATAGAAATCTATTAATTTTAGGACAATGTCACCTTGGAGCCTGAACTCCTTCTGAAAGTGGGGCTTTATAGCCACCCTGACTTCTGTGTCTCACTGTGGGTCATCTCTTGGCCTGGGAGCCTGAGCCACTAATTTGAGGGTCACCTGAGCCCTCCTCTGACCTCTCCCCACATAGGATCCCAAACAAAGCCTGCCACAAGTGTCTTCTCTCTTCTTCCCTCCTAAGCCAATTCTACTTTGGAGACCCTATAACTTTCAGGTCCCCCAGTTCCACTCCTACTCTCTGCCCATCTAGCCTCTCAATAGGAGCCAACAATCTTTCTAAAATGCAAATTTTTGGGGTGACTGAGTGTCTCACTGTGGCTCTATATGTTAATCTGCCTTCAGCTCAGGTCATGATCCCAGGGTTCTCAGATAGAAACTTCTGTTGGGATCCCTGCTTAGTGGAGAGTCAGCCTCTTCCTCTCTCTCTGCCCCTCCCCCCACTCATTCTCTCTCTCTCTCTCTCTCTCTCTCTCAAATAAACAAAATCCTTAAAAAGCCATGAGAGACTGTGGACTCCAAGGAACAAACTGAGGGGTTTAGAGGGGTGGAGGGTGGGGGATGGGTGAGTCTGGTGGTGGGTATTAAGGAGGACATGTATTGCATGGATCATTGGGTGTTATATGTAAACAATGAATCTTAGAACACTATACCAAAAACTAATGATATATTCCATAGTTACTAATATACATACATACATACATACATACATACATAAATAATATGCAATTGTCACAAACACATACACACCAAGGGAAATCCTCCAGCTCTTGTAGGGTTCCATCCACACTCCTCAGCATTCCCTTATGGCCTCTAGCTCTTCCTGGCACTTCCCTTCGTCTCTCCCTTCTACCTCCACACCTCTCCTTCTCCTCTGCCCATCTCTTCCCTAGCCTTCCAGGCTCAGTGCAGGGCTGATGGCTCTCAATGACCCTAAACACATTCACCTGAATTAAGTGCCCCTCCTCTGGGCTAACATCAATCACAGAGTTCATTAAACTGTATATCTTTGATTTACTTCCTAATTTCTTCCCCAAAAAGCAATGAACAACTTAGGGACAGGGACAGCAATTTTCATGCTTTGTTTCTAGCATCAAGCTTAAGGGACTCACACAGAGCAATGTTCATAAATGGTTTCATAGGGCAAATGCCCAGATGACATGGTAACTGGGGCAGGCAGAAAGGCCCTCCCTTTGGCTCCAGCCTGCAGAAAGCTCAACCATGAAATCTTTCATTTTCACATTACAAGTATTTTGATATCAAAAATACAATCATGAAAAACTTTTATTCAAACCATTTTGTTTTACTTTCTCATGAGAGCTTACCTAAAAGATTACAGGGTAGTGAAATGGTAAAAAGTACCCCTCTGAATGTCAGGAGAAATGGCTCTGTTCTTGTGCTGCCATTAAATGCTGCCATTAAATGCTCTGTGTTGTTAGGCAAATCATCTAAATTTGGGGGGCTTTTGTGCATTTATCTTTCAAATAAAGACTGTACTAACTGGTGATAATAATGTATGCACTCACTATAGCCACCTGCTACATTTCAGTCTTCATTCAACATATGATCTCATTCCCCACCCCAAACAACCCCTTTTCCAAACAACTAAAGTGAGACTCAGAGGCTAGATATTTGTACCATCTGGTTCTGGTAAAGCAGTGCTTGGAAAAGTGGCACACGCTGTTGTACCTCACTCCTCTTCTCTGTACATCCCTAAAATTCCATTTCAAAAAACTGCTACTTTACCAATCTTCCCAAAGCTATGAAGAGGCTGACAGTTCAGGTGTCAACACTTGATGGTCAAATTGTGCCAGGCCTCCCAGGTCAGTCTGATTCAGTTAATTCTGCTCCTTCCTCTCTGCAATTCTGTCTAAAAGGAACTCACAGCTCTGAAATTCTATGGTTCTTATATAATCCCTGAATAATTCTTATTCAGTCCTTTGCTCCAACCCTTCATACTTTATCTCAAATCCCAGGATGGAGACACAGAATGGTATGAGATGGCAATCTCCAATTTCCTAGAAACTGCACACCTCAAAAATAGCTTGAGCCAAGTGTGCATCCCAATTTTCCCAGGTGCGACTCAGCCAGTAGGAATGGCTGAGCCTGGGAAAGAGCAAGAGGAAGTGAAGATCCAACCTCCACAACAAACTCTAAACTCTGGGTTTAAGGCAATATTGCCACGCAAAGCAGGAGACTTTGAGGTGGGCAAGGACAAGTGTTTGAACAAGCCTCTCCAACCCTCGAAAACTGTGGTTTTGTTCTCACACTGACCTTGATGCAAGGAAACAGAAGCCACAGCCAAGGAAATGGAACATTTTGGCAGCCCCCATCATTGGTTTCTCAGAATTGCTGTGTCTTCTTCCAGATGAACCTCAGGAGAACCACAATTTTAAAACTTACTTCATCTGGGAGAGTCAAAATTATTTTGGCAGTTCTCTGGAAGGGGAAAAAAAGACAACTAATCCCTTCCGTACTCCCTCCCCATGACAAAAAGAAAAGTTACAACATAAGGAATATTGGAGCCAATTACAGAAATACATTTGAAGATCTGCAGTGTTGCACAATGTGCAAATTTGGAGAAGTAATTTTGAGGCTAAATAAATGTCTGGAGCCTTTATTTAAAATGCCCCTTTGTCTTAGCCCAGCCAATCTGGCACCTCAGAATCACAGAAGAGGCCTTTGTTTCCTTCATGACATCAGAATGCTCTGGGTGCAAAGAACAACCATCAGGGAATATTAGATGAGCAGAGAGGTTATTTCTATTTTAGGGGCCTAAGAATGCACCTTTGTTCCCTGCAGGGTTAGAGGGGCATTAAGCAGGATGTACCCTATAGGTTGCCTTAGTTAAATATATATATTCAGCATGATTAATATACAGGTTAATCCTTTGACAAGCCTCCCCATAACTTATCTGCAGCAAAATCTCAAGCTTGCATAATATTATCATGCATTTGCATCTATAATGCCATACCATTTCATGTTACTACACATTAAGAAAGGTATATCAAAACTGAAAGTATCCCAAGGAGGTCAATTAAAGTATTGAGAGGGACTTTCATATGAGAATAACTAGGAAAAATGATGGCAGAGCACAAACAATTAAAATATATAATATTACAAAGGCTAATAGGAGCCAAATGTGAACATGTTCACCAAGTTTCAGAATGCTTAGGAAGAGGGATGAACTGTGAACACCAAAGAGGTCATTTAGCATAAGTAAAAGAAGTAGATAACAAATACAGGACACACAAAGTTCAGAACCTTCAGGCTGTGTTCAGACTTCTGGTCCTGCTCATTTACCCACTCAACTGTACATCCTTGTATTGAGTCAGCAAATAGTTATAGAGGGAGCACAGTTCCTGCCCTCAAGGAGTTCAGAATCTCAGGAGAAACAGAGTTCAAGTCAATTGTACAAACATTTGGGACACCTACTAACTGCTGGGAGCTCTACCAGGGAATGCCCACAGGAGAGGTACATGGAATCACATAGAATCACATAGAAATGATCAACAGAGCCAGAAGAGGTATGCCAGTAGGTTCCAGAAGGGCTTCTGGGGGAGGCCATGTCTGAACAGAATTTCAAAGGATGATTAGAAAAGAGTCCAGTGAGGGGGCAGGGAGTTGTAAATGTCAATGGATGGAGCACTTCTGCTGACTTTTGGCCTACAACTAAACCCAGAGACAGAGTCACCCAGACTTCTCAACTACTCCCATGAGCAAACACTGAATAGTGACTTTTCTCTCAACCTCTTAGACCTTTGCTTTCAGCTCTTCCCGCAGTTGCACAAAGCACTATTTACAATGAATCTTTTATTCCAAATCATGGATAGTGGGGCTGCTCCTTTGATAAAACTCTGACTGATAGCAATTGTATATAATGTCTTGCTTTCCCCTTCTACCCAATGCACCCCAATAAGAATTTTGTTTTCCTCTTTCCATAGAAAAGCTTTGAAAGTCACCAGCAGCCTCAAATTTTCAACCTCTGATCTATTGTTTGTTTGCATAGAACTTGTTGTGAATCGTTGAACACTACATCAAAAACTAATGAGGTATTATATATTGGCTAACTGAACATAATTTAAAAAATGATGATTATAATGTAGATGGCCTTCTTTTTCAGCTGCCTCTTCCAGAACATACTGATGAAAGAAACATCTGCAATAGTGTTTCTCCAAAGATGCTGATGGTTTTATGTAATTAATGTAGAGCAAATATGTTACCAGTGGTCCCATGGGGTGTCTGGGAAATAATTAAGTGAGTGGACATTCCAACCCTAGGGAAGAATGTGGTTTTGGTTGGAAGGTCAAAAAATGTTGGAATGCCCATTGCAGTGCCAATACAGATAGATGGGGCTTGTGAATACCCTGGAGGTGATGCCACTATTACAATATTCATTAGTACACTCCCAAAGAGGAAATGAAGAAACATACAGTTCTTGCAGACATTGTGGTCTCTGATGCAGACATTCCCAATCACAGCAGATATGATCAAGGAGGGCGTTGCACTGATCAATGTGAAAATAAAAAGAGTTCAAGATCCCATCATGGCTAAAGCCACCTTGGTTGGAGATGTGGATTTTGAAGAAATCAGAAAAAAAGCTGCTTATAGCATTCCAGTCCGTAGGGATATTGGCCCCATGACAATGACGATGTTAACGAAGAATACCATTATTTCAGCAAAAATGTGCTGAGACTTGAAGAGTAGGAAGTATTGAAGCCCAAGGAGTGTGGAGTACCAACTAATTAACTAATTAACTCCTGTGTCTTCTGTCATGAATAACACTCCAAGCCATTTCAAGAGGCAAAGCAGACCAATAGAAAAGCAATATTTTTTTAATTGTTTTTTACTGAAATGGTTTAAGATGATGCTTTGTTTTATTGAAAGCTTAAGTGGCTGGGTATTTGTGCACTTAGCGCTGCAATAACTCACCATGGAGCATGCCAGTATCATGCTGGGTCATGTGATCCAGCCAAGAGAAGCCATTAACCTACTGATTAACCTGGAGGACATTGTTCCATTGAGAACAAACGCTCAACTTTGTCCAGTCACTTCAGTTAAAATTTGTCTTTTCTCCAACACAAGTTGTTTCCTGTCTTGCTAATTTTGGCCATTCTAACTGGTATAAGGTGGTATCTCAATGTGGTTTTAATTTGAATCTCCCTGATGGCTAGTGATGATGAACATTTTTTTCATGTATGTCTTCATTGGAGAAGTGTCTGTTCATGTCTTCTGCCCATTTTTTGACATGATTATCTGTTTTGTGTGTTGGAGAGGATGTGGAGAAAGGGGAACCCCTTACACTGTTGGTGGGAATGCAAGTTGGTGCAGCCAATTTGGAGAACAGTGTGGCGATTCCTTAAGAAATTAAAAATAGAGCTTCCTTATGACCCTGCAATTGCACTACTGGGTGTTTACCCTAAAGATACAGATGTAGTGAAAAGAGGGGCCATCTGTACCACAATGTTCATAGCAGCAATGGCCACGGTCACCAAACTGTGGAAAGGACCAAGATTCCCTTCAATGGATGAATGGATAAGGAAGATGTGGTCCATATATACTATGGAGTATTATGCCTCCATCAGAAAGGATGAATATCCAACTTTTGTATCAACATGGACGGGACTGGAAGAGATTATGCTGAGTGAAATAAGTCAAGTAGAGAGAGTCAATTATCATATGGTTTCACTTATTTGTGGAGCATAAGAACTAACACGGAGGACATGCGGAGATGGAGAGGAGAAGGGAGTTGAGGGAAATTGGAGGGGTAGATGAACCAAGAGAGACTATGGACTCTGAAAAACAATCTGAGGGTTTTGAAGGGGTGGGGAGTGGGAGGTTGGGGGATCCTGGTGGTGGGTATTTATGGAGGGCACGTATTGCATGGAGCACTGGGTGTGGTGTATAAACAATGAAATCTGTTACACTGAAAAGAAATTAGATTAAGTAAAAAAAAAATTTTTTTTTAATTTTGCCTTTTCTAGAGTTGCATTTCCCAAGTACTATTCCAGTAAAAGTTGGTACTCACTTTAGCTTCCAAACCTTTTGGATTCAATTTATCAAACCAAGGGAAACATGTTGCTAGGGAAAATTAGGGAAAAGGGAAGAAATGGTAATTGAATAGAAAAAAATTACTGTAATTTGCATACATATTGTATATGAAAACTACCTGTTAATGGTCATCATTTTGTGTTTTAGTTAGTCAATGGGGAAATATTTAGGATAGTTCCATTTGCTGTTAGTCCTTGTTCCTTGTGCTTTACATTCATGAAGTTTCCCCATTTTTTCCTAGGGTTGAATGTTTATTTTATTTTATAGATTTTTCTGTGTGTATTGTCATATATGGCTTTTCCTCTATCCTTAAACTTCATTGTTACATCTTTGCACTGTTGGGGGTGTCTGTATGGTTTTCTTGGTATATATTAAGACCTATTTTTGAAAAACAAAATTTGAGCTTGGTAATCATTAGGATAACTTGTATACCTATGCAACTTGCTTTTCCACCAAAGACTTGTCAGAAGTTTCCTGCTTTTCTTTGACATACCTGCTGACTTTCTCCAATGGGTTTTTGAGAACTTTAATATTAAATTTAATCAGACTTCCAATTAAAAGGGTTTTTTGCATTTGTTTCCTATTTTTTAAAATAAAACACTTCTAACTGGTGTGGGGGAGAAAAAAAGGAGCACAATACAACACTATGCAACATATTCAAGAGAAACAAAAGGAAGAATGGGGTAACTGGGTGATGGACATTAAGGAGGGCACTTGATGTAATGGGCAGTGGATGTTATAAGCACCTGATGAATCACTAAACTCTACCTCTGAAACTGAGAGAGAGAAACAAGACTAAAGATTGTTCATAAAACTATTTCACTAGCCAAACCCTAAAAATGTGGCCCAAATTAAGATAGTGACTTTGGGATTAGATGACACAGAATAGATTCAGTTCATGAGACATTAGTAACAAGGAACTTGCAGGGTTTCATCTCCCACTGAGTATAAAATACAAAATGAGGACAATTTCCTGTTTTCTGAAAGGACAGAAGGTGTTGCCAATCATGAAGATGGGGACTAGAGAAGGGAGAACTGATCTGGGTTTAGGGAAAATGAGTCTAATTCTTAATATTTTGAATTTGAGATGCTTATGACACCATATGATGAGGATGGCCAGTTCCAGCTAGAGGTATAGTTTGGAGCTCAAAAGCACAGTTTGTGCTGGAAATATAGTGTGTAGATTGGATTTAAAACAAAAGAGTGAATGGGGTCATATGGGAAGATTGTGAAGAACACAGAAAGTAGGAAAAGAAGTCAGAGACAAATTCTAAAGAAAATTAACATCTAAGGAATAGGAAGAGAGTAACAGCAAAGAGACAGAAAACAGCAGAGAGGTAGAAAGCCAATGTGTAGTTTCATGAAAGTTAAGAGAACGTTTCAGAAAGTAGAGAGTGGCAATGATACTGCTTTAAAGTCAAGTGACATGAGAATTAACAAGTTCTAATTTGATTAAGGAGCTAGGAAGTTGTTGGCAATCTTAGCAAAATAGTTTCAGGGGATAGTGAGAACAAAACTCCAGATCACAGGGGATTAAGAAGATGAGGAAGGGAGGCAATCCCCTAACTGTAATTCAGTAGGAGCCAGTATTCTTCTTTTATTAGTTTCAGAGGTAGAATTTAGTGATTCATCAGTTGCATCTAATACCCAGTGCTCATTACATCCAGTGTCCTGCTGAAGGCCCATCACCCAATTATCCCTTCCCACCACCCACCTTCCTTCCAGCAACCCTCAGGTTGTTTCCTAGAGTTCATCATCTCTTATGGTATGCCTCCCTCTCTGTTTTCATTTTGTTTTAGTTTTTCTTCCTTTCCCCTATGTTTCTCTTCTTTTTTTTTTCTTAAATTCCACATATAAGTGAAATCATATGGTATTTGTCTTTCCTCTGGCTGACTTATTTCACTTAACATAATACCCTCTAGTTCCATCCATGTTGTTGCACATGACAAGATTTCATTCTTTTTGATGACTGTATAATATCCATTTTATGTGTGTTATATATATATATATATATATATATATATATATATATATATATAAAATCACATCTTCTTTTTTTTAAAAAGATTTTATTTATTTATTTGACAAAGAGAGAAATCACAAGTAGTCAGAGAGGCAGGCAGAGAGAGAGGGGGAAGCAGGATCTTTCCTGAGCAGAGAGCCCAATGCAGGGCTCAATCCCAGGACCCAGGGACCATGACTTGAGCTGAAGGCAAAGGCTTAACCCACTGAGCCACCCAGGCGTGCCCCCTCCCATCTTCTTTATTCATTCATCTGTTGATGGAACGGGGATATTTCCATCTGTAGGCTGTTGAGGACATTGCTGTTATATGCAGTGGGGTGCCCCTTTGAATCACTATGTTCATATCCTTTGGATAAATACCTCATAGTGCAATTGATGAGTCATAGTATAGCTGTATTTTTAACTCTTTAAGGAACCTCCATACTGTTTTCCAGATTGGCTGCACCAGCTTGCATTGCCACCAATAGTGTAAGAGGTTCCTCTTTCTCCACAACCTTACCAACATCTGTTTTTTCCTGAGTTGTTCATTTTAGCCATTCTGATTACTGTGAGGTGGAATCTCATTGCAGTTTTGATTAGTATTGCCCTGCTGGTGAGTGATGTTCAGTATCTTTTCATGTGTCTATTGGCCATTTATAGGTGCTCCTTGGAGAAATGTCTGTTCATGTCTTTTGCCCATTTCTTGACTGGATTTTTTGGTTTGGGGGTACTGATTTTGATAAGTTCTTTGCAGATTTTGGATATGAGCCATTTATCTGATAAGGTATTTGAAAATATCTTCTCCCATTCCATAGGAATGCCTTTTAGTTTTGTTGACTGTTTCCTTTGCAAAAGCTTTTTATCATGATGATATCCAAATCGTTCATTATTTATTTTGTTTCTCCTGCCTTGGGAGACTTGTCTAGCAAGAAGTTCTTGGCCAAGGTCAAAGAGGTTGCTGCCTGTGTTCTTCTCTAGGATTCCTGTCTCACATTTAGGTCTTTCATTGATTTTGAGTTTATTTTTGTGTATGGTGTAAGAAAGTGGCCAAATTTCATCCTTCTGCATGTGGCTGTCTGATTTTTCCAACACCATTTGTTGAAGACATTGTCTTTTTTCCATATTCTTTCCTGTTTTGTTGAAGAGTAGTTGACCAAAGAGTTAAGGGTCCAATTCTGGGTTCTTTATTCTGTTCCATTGATTTATGTGTCTGTTTTTGTGCCAGTACCATACTGTCTTGATGATGACAACTTTGTAATGCAGCTTGAAGTCTGGAATTGTGATGCCTCCAGCTTTGCTTTTCTTTTTCATCATTCCTTTGGCTATTCAGGGTCTTTTCTTGTTCCATACAAATTTTAGGATTGTTTGTTTCAGCCCTATGAAAAATGCTGATGATATTTTGATAGGGTTTGCTTTGAATGTGTAGATTGCTTTAGGTAGCATAGACATTTTAACAATATTTGTTCCTGCAATTCATGAGCATGAAATGTTTTTCCATTTCTTTGTGTCATCTTCAATTTCTTTCATAAGGTTCAATAGTTTTCAGAATACAGATCTCTTACCTCTTTGGTTAGGTTTATTCCTAGGTATCTCATGGTTTTGGGTGCAATTGTAAATGGGATTGATTCCTTGCTTTCTCTTTCTTCTGCCTCATTGTTAGTGTATAGAAATGTAACTGACTTCTGTGCTTTGATGTTATACCCTGTGACTTTGCTGAATTCACAAATGCAACTGACTTCTGTGCATTGATGTTATATCCTGTGACTTTGATGAATCAGTTCTAGCAATTTTGGGGTGGAATCTTTTGGGTTTTCTGCATAGAGTATCATGGTGTCTGCAAAGAGTGAGAGTTTGAGTTTGTTTGTTTGTTTGTTTGTTTTGCCTATTTGGATGCTTTTTATTTCTTTTTGTTGTCTTATTGCTGTTGTTAGGACTTCTAGTACTATATTGAACAAAAGTGGCAGGAGCTGACATCCCTATCATGTTCCTGACATTAAGGGAAAAGCTCTCAGTTTTTCCCCATTGAGGATGATATTTGCTGTGGGTTTTTCTGATATGGTTTTTATGACATGGAGGTATGAGGAACTAGCATTTTTAACCCCAGTCCTTACATCTTTGAGATTCACTTCCCACCAATAGTATGGGGAATATATTTGCTGAGAAATCATTTGCAACATTATGCTAGGCACGAATTTTAACTGTACATTTTTTTTACTTTAAATTATACTTATTCATACACTGTGGCATCAATAATCAAATGGCAAAATGTGTCCAGTATCCCAGAAGACAACCCCAGTCCCCTTCCAGCCAACAGCCCCTCTGTCACCCCACCACTGAAAAATGTTTTTGGGATCTATTTCACAAGTTACTTTTGCTTGTGTTTTAATTAGCTTCATATAAATTAGCTTCATATAAACTGAATATTGTACCTGTGTAATTAATTCATTCGTTATGCTAATAAATACTACTTAAGTATTATAATAATAACAACAACAAAGCCATAAAAAAGACAACCTAATATTTCCACACCTAAGAAATCATCTTCACTGTATAGATGGCAGTGAAATCACTCCCTTTGGAGAAGGCACAACTTCTTTAAAACTACCATGAAATAAACTGTAAACAATAGAAATATGTATTCAGTATTATGTGTAAGTGCACCTTTGCTTCTTTCCCAAATCCTAAATCCCTATGCCTTCTCTATAGGTGACTGCTCTACACACTTTGTCACATGTCCTTCCAGAACTTTTTCTATACATTACATATGTTTCATTCAACAAATAATTATTGAGTGCCTACTATCTGTGAGATATTTTGTATTACAGATTTTTTGATACTGTTTTTGAGATAAAACAAATTTCACTGGATATATATTAGAGAATCTTCTGTCTGTATCTATACATCTAACTTACATTTGTAATGCCTCATCATATTTCATAAAATATACATCTATGCCAAAAATTGTTTTCTAGTCCCCTGCTAATGAACATTCAGGTTGATTCCAATTTTCACTGTGTAACAATGCAGAGTATATTTAATTTTTATTTATCTTGCATCCATATGCAAGTATTCATGTAAGTTGTATTCCAAAAATGGAATTGCTGGTCAAAATATGAACTTTTAATTTTTCTAGATCTTGCCAGCTTTTGATAGCTATTGCAAATATATCATCAAAATGGCTGCAGTAATATGCATCACAGAATATGAGTGCATGTTTCCTTGTGTCCCTCACCAGCTCCAGATATGATCTCTTATCTTCTTAACTTTTGTCAATCTAACCAGTAAAATATGGCATCTTGCTGATGTTTTAGTTTATGTTGCCCTGATTATTAGGGAGGTTGAGCATCTTTTCAGTACTTAGGGGTCATTGTTGTTGTTTATCTGGGGCTTTATCCCTCCTTCTGTCAAATGCCTTTTTCTTACTGATTTGTGTGAATTCTTTATTATGACTGTAACTCATTCTGTTCTATGTGCAGCAAATATTTTCTTCTGATCTTTGACTCTTGTTTTAACTTTGCTTACCATGTCTTTCACTAATCAGTAGTGGTTTGAATGGTTTTTGTTTTATTTTGTTTTTTGTTGGTCAAATCTATCAATCAATTCCTTGCTTAGTAAACTCTTCATGACCCCAAGGTGATGAAAAAAAAATCCCTCTATAGGTTTTCTTTTAGCACCTTTTAAAGTTAGCCTTTCCATTTTAGAAATATGTTTCATCTAGAGTTTACTTTTGTGTTTGGTGAAAGGCAGGACTCTAATTATTTCTTCATCAGGTAGGCAGTTGTCCCAAATGCTCTTATCAGATCATCCATCCTTTCTCTATTTCTTATTGCATACCTTCTTCCTCAATCCCATATATCCATAGGAACTGATTTCCCATGGATATATCCAGTTACAGGTGCTCAGCCACATCATTTGAAAAAAAAAAAAAGGTGAATATAAAATGTTTCATGAAATAAATATACTTCCAAGTCTTACTAGAAGCTCACTAATGGTTTCCATGCTCTATCAACTTCCCTAAAACTTCAAAACTCTTTCTCCTCAACTAGAAAAGCTTGGCTGGGATAGGTGGCTTAATTGCCATGTTAATAAAGCAGGCTGCCTCAGAGGCTGCTGCTTTCCACAGTGGAGGGGCTCAGGGACATCTGGCACAATGACTGCCCCAAGGAAAGACCCCATGAAATTACCACATCTCCATCAATTTTCCTCCAAGGAAGCGTCTTTGTAAAGTCCTTTTGTGCTTTCACTGATGTTTGTGAGTTATCATGGCTTAATGTAAAAAAAAAAAAAAAAAGTGTATTTTAAGACAAAAAGCCTTTCTTCTTGATAATAGTCAAGAGAATTGGGAGAGATTAGCCAAATCATAGTATTCTAGAGATGGCATGTCATGACTTTCATCATTTTTTCAAAAGTAAAGAAAATGTTTTATTACTATGAACTGATTCGGGTAGATCAAACCAAAGTGCTGCGGTTCATTTCTGTTTTGTAATTGTCCTTAATGCACGACTGCCACCTGGCCAACTTTCCTTTGCACAGGGAACAGATCAGATGTTCTTTCAACAAGTATGGAAATAATTTTGTTTCAAATCCTATTGGTATAGTTGATATGGATATACTTCTGTTTATTTTTATTGTAATTTTTAATTCCTCAAATGCATGATCCATGCTATCCAAGGTTCATTTTGTCTATGTGCAGTCTTAATTATACCTCCTTTAAGAGACCTGCCATTAACCAGACAACACACAAGAATTTGAATAAATGATTCAAAATGAGCATTTGCATTTCAGACCTTTGATATGGCACAAATTACCAAAACAGGCCACATACATAAACAGTTTAAACTTCTATTGAGCCAAAAATGGTTAGAGACATTAAGTTCCAGTTTCTAACCTGCCCACCCACTGTCTGTAGAACATGCACTTATGGATGATCTTGCTAGTATTGACAGTGATCCCTCACTCATTGTGACTAAGCATGAGACATTGCCTGAAATAAGGAGTTAGGCTCTTCCAATGTGGAGCAGTTTGTCTCTAGGCCAAGGTGGTTTGCATCTTTACATTAACACAGGAACTTTCTCTAATCAGCTGGGTAAAGTAGCTCAGAGCACAACTGACACCAGAGCTCATGGGGGAGATGAGTCCCCTACCCAAATCAAAGATTCAGGATAAGCTACCATTTCTAAGGATATGATTCACTCAATTCAACTTTTTAGCAAAAGCAGGGTGCCATAGACTGTAGTGACACAGATGTTCCCTTAATGTTTTTCCTTTATTTGTGGGTTCTTTTGTTTTGTTTTGTTGTTGTTGTTGTTGTTATTGTTGTTGTTTTATATTGTTTTGTTTTGGTTCTTTGCATGGAGCACTGGATGTGGTTCATAAACAATGAATCTTGGAACACTGGAAAAATAAAATTAAATTAAAAAATAATAAATAAATAGTTATTTTAGATTCTGTTTAAATAAATAAATAAATAATTTTTAAAAGACTATTTTTTCAAGATCTTTCTAGGCCAGATGCTTTCAAAATTCACAGTACAAAGCTTCACATGCAGTAACTTGTGAAAATGCCAATCCAGACTTGTCCCAGGTCTGTTAACTCAGGAACTCAGAGCAAGCTGCAGACTCTAGCCTGGGACCCTGCAGCCAGTGATCTGTTGGTTTGGCTTGGATACACACTGATGCCATCATGTTAGATGAAAAGTGCAAGGCATAAGAGAAAGACAGACTGGACAGAGTATGACAGCACAAGGTTGCTGCTACACAGCATGGCACACCAGCACAGCTCCAAGTGGGAGACTGAGGACCACAATTAGTATGAGAACATTCCAATAACACATTCCATGAGAGAGATTCCATAGTCCAAAAGGACAGCAGCCATCATTTCCTTCATGCTTCCTAAAGTCAAAAAGAGCCTCCAACTTCCTGCATTTGCCTTAAATTTGTTGCGCAAATTTGTTAGTCACCAGGTCAGTTTACTATATAGACATGACAAATATTCCCCAGGCAGTGACAGCAACAGTGCATCAAATCCTTCTTCTGCCACCAGCCAAGGAAAGCTCTCTGCTTTTAAGGGTTAATTCAGGTATGCTGGACCCACACAGATAATCCAGTTAATTTCCTTAATTTAAGGCCAACTGTGCCATATAACATAAGACAATTAAGGGAGTGATATCTCATCACATCACAGGTTCTGGGGAGCAGGGTGGGACAGCTGGGGGTGTGGTGTTTCAGAAATTCTGTTTACCGCAGCTATAAACACTGCCTGTATGCTGGTATTCTGGTGGCCTTGTTGTGTTTCATTAAGTTCCCAAATTGGCAGTTTCCTTTCCTGAGAATTTGGGATAATGACCCTTCTTCAGGATTCAGTAGACCATGAGAATGATTGCAAATTCAGGCCAATATTTGCTTGCAAATATTTCATTGCTGTATCAAATATCCTCCGCAGGTATAATATACTGTGTTGTCCTTAATACACAAAGATAATGCTACTCATCTCCCTGACTTCTAATTGAAAGGGTTATTTTCTTTTTTTTTAATTTTATTTATTTATTTGAAAGAAAGAGAGAGTATGCGAGAGCAGCAGAGGAAGAGGGAAGAAGAAAACTCCCTGCTAAACAGAAAGCCTGATGTGGAACTCACTCCCAAGACCCCAGGATCATGACCTGAGCTGAAGGCAGACATTTAACCAAAAGAGCCACCCAGGCACCCCAAAAGGGGTTATGTCTTAATGTGCTTCCTGAGAGTGATGGTGGCTTAATCTGCTCTTTCTCACTTTTTTCATCCACCTGCAATAATGTCAGTGGTAACCGTTGAGGTTTGGAGATAACTGAGAAGAACTTAATAAAAGGAATAATAAGATTTGACCAGACATACATAACAATAGCAGAAGGCCATTACTTCTGGGCCAGAGGAGCAAGGGAAGGAGTGGTTACAATATCACTGAATTCTTAGGTAGAGGAACACAGACATCTCCAACCTACAGCCTGGCAAGGAAGAAGCCAGGGGATAAGTACTCTGAGCTTTCTTTCCTCCCCTCTCCAATCATCTACTGGTGCCTCCTATCAGTTGAACCCAACCAGAGCCAGAACAAAAAGGAAGCCTGGTGGATACAGTCAATAGAGATCAGCATCCAAGAGTATAGAACATAGTGAGAAAATTGAAAATATAGTGACTTTGATATCAAAGAAGGGGGATGTATTTGTCATAACAAATTAAGTTTTGCTGTGGCAACAAATGATCCAAAATCCTAGTGGCTTTCAATAATGGTCACATGTTCATCCAGGTACAACTGCTACTCTGCTCCATGTCATCTTCCCTCCAGAATGTAGGCCAGTGGAGCACCATCATCTGATGCATGTCCAATCTTATAGAAAGAATAAAGGAAGCAATCCTGGTACCAGCTACAAAATAATCTGTCTAGAAATGGCACACATTAATTCCGTTCTCATTTCAATGGCTAAAGCACATCACATGTCCATTCTTGGCTTATTAACTATATGGCAATGTATAACTTCCCACTGTGATGCGTATCATTCAGGGGAAAAACTGGAATATCTAACAAACAGAAACACAATGTAACAGAAAATGGATGAGTGGATATGGGTAAGCAAACTGCATTCTATCACAGTCCACCTTTGGCTATCCAATATCCACATCTACCCTTCCTTTTTTTTTTTCCTTTTTGTTATTGTGTTATGTTAGTCACCATAAAATAAACCATTAGTTTTTGATGCAATGTTCCAAGATTTATTGTTTATGTACAACACCCAGTGCTCCAAGCAATACGTGCCCTCACATCTACCCTTCTAATACAGAGAATACCCTCAGTCCTTACCCATAGGAGATCACTCTGAGGACTCACCTATTACTTCATCCAGCTTGAAGTCTAAGAATTCTGGGAGCTATCCTCATCATTATGTCCAAATGTGGTTTCTCAAGGCCTAGTGACTTACAAACTTATGACCTAAAAAGCTATCTTCCTCATTAACACATCCAATATGCATAATTGCAATAAAAACTTACTCCCATTGGGAAAGAAGGAGAATAGGAATTATGCAGCAGCCATGAATCTATAGTCATTATCAAACCCTACTAGACAAAATTTTGTGTATATATGTGCGTTTTTCTAAGGAAACAGTCCATAATTGATTAAAAAATCTCAAAAGAATTCTGAATTAGAAAAAAAGTTAGGAACCACTGAAATAAAAAGAAATTATATTATTGAAAACTAAAATTTTTCTGCTGTAGGAGAATTTTCCTGCAACAGAAACAAAATTAGAACTCATTTCTAGAATATAGAAGTTGAATGTAAAAGGGAAATAACCCCTTACTTCTCTGAAGTAAGATGAAAACCATTCTACATTCAGTAGAGAAGAGTTTTCTCAGCCCCTGGATTATTTTGTATGTATAATTTTGTTTCCATAAGTGATTTGGGAGTATAGTTATATTTTCTATCAGGAGCTGGACAATTGAAGTAAAATGGAATACATAAGCAGGACATAACCATTTCACTTCAATTTAGATTTACCACAGTTAGCTTGCAAAGTGCTCATAATGAATTACTTCCAATGAGAAAGTAATTATTTCACAGAAGAACAGAAAAATAGTTCATTATGGTAAATACATTTTAATGAGATCCCTGAAGCCAGCTCTCATCTTACAAGAGTCTCAGTGCATGCTGATGTCAGAGAATATTTGTCAAGTGAATTTCTGTTGGAATTCTTTTGACTTTATCCTTTTCCCTTCCAGTGGAATTGGAAAGTAAATTGATGCAGTCTTCCACTTTTCTCAAAGATTAAGTCTCCCGATTCTAAAAAAAAAGAGAGAGAGAGAGAGAGAGAGAGAGAGAGACAAAGATGTCATTAGGGAAACTGGCAGGAAGAGTATGTTACTGAGAAACTGCAGTGAAAGTTACAGAGAGATCTTCTAAGTGCACCATCTAAAATAATCTATATATTAGTATCTGGAAAATTGTGACAAAACAATCTTTTTAAAGACAACTAATAATTATCTGTGACTGAATTCTAAATTCTAGAGTGGAGATGACAAATAGAAAACACATATGCCACCAATACAATTACTACATACCAGTCAATCAGAGAAATTTAAAATCTCTGGATATCTCTGCCCAGGAAAATTCAAAGCTATGCTACTTTCTTTTTTATTATTATTACTATCAGTTATATGCTACTTTCTTTTAAAAGTAGTGATGATAATTATGATAAGGATGAGGGTGGTGATGATAAAAAAAATTCCTGGGGGTTCAAATGTCAAGATTTTAGCAAAATAGAGTAGACCAATTTATGGAGGAATAATGAGAAATTCTTCTGGTAAAAATGTGAACAAATGTACTTACACAAGTTGGTGATAGGGGATCTGCAGGTGAGATTATGTAAGATAAGTTCTAGTGGGAAATGACAATTGTCATCCACTAGAAAATTCACACCAGAAGTAAGAAAGAAGTGAGCTAGTGGTTGATTTCTTCCTATAAGCAAGTCTTTAAGGAAAGATGAAGCCTCCATAGAGACCTGCCTTCCTGGGACACATCTTGTAAATGTTATAAGAATTAATTTTTTAAAATCCTCAAATTTCTATAGCCACCTTAGAATCCAAGGAAGGGGCCCTATCTATCTGATGCTATGGTAGAGCTCAACAAAAAAAAATCTACAGTGCTGTTTTTTCTTACTTCTGGGAAATAAAAATAATTCTGAGCAATATATTCAGATATTTATTCTAAGAATACTAGCCACATGAGCAAATATCTAATTATTTTCTGAGGTAATTCAAGTGTAGCCATAGTTGTTACAAGATACAGAACCACAACTTTATAAAAGAAGTAAGATGAAGTGTCATTTGCGAGTACTTTCTTCCATTCCATGGGTTGCCTCTTTGTTTTCTTGACTGTTTCCTTTATTGTACAGAAGGTTTTGATCTTGAAGTCCCAAAAGTTCATTTTTGCTTTTGTTTCCTTTGCCTTTGGAGATGTGTGTTTAAAGAAGTTGCTGTGGCCTATGTCAAACCCATGTTCTCCTTGAGGATTTTGATAGATTCCTGCCTCTCATTGAGGTCTTTTATCCATTTTGAGTTTATCTTTGTGTATGGTGTAAGAGAACTGTCAAGTTTCATTGTTCTATACATAGCTATCCAATTTTCCCAACACCGTTTATTGAAGAGTCTGTCTTTTTCTCACTGTATATTTTCCCTACTTTATCGAAGATTATTTGACCATAGAGTTGCAGGTCCATATCTGGGCTCTCTACTCTGTTCCACTGGTCTATATGCCTGTTTTTGTGCCAGTACCACGCTGTCTTGGTGATCACAGCTTTGTAGTAAAGCTTGAAATCAGGCAACGTGATGCCCCTAGTTTTGTTTTTCTTTTTCAACATTTCCTTAGCAATTTGGGGGCTCTTCTGATTCCACACAAATTTGAGGATTGTTTGTTCCAGCACTTTGAACAATGTCAGTGGAATTTTGATCGAGATGGCTTTGAAAGCATAGATTGCTCTCGGTAGTTTAGACATTTTGACAATGTTTAGTCTTCTGATCCATGAGCATGGAATGCTTTTCTATCTTTTTGTGTCTTCTTCAATTTCTTTCATGAGTGTTTGGTAGTTCCTTGAATACAGATCCTTTATCTCTTTGGTTGGGTTTATTCCCAAGTATCTTATGGTTCTTGGTGCTATAGTAAATAGAATTGATTCTCTAATTTCCCTTTCTATATTTTCATTGTTAGTGTATAAGAAAGCAACTGATTTCTGTACATTGATTTTGTATCCTGTCACATTACTGATTTGCTATATGAGTTCTAGTGGTTTGGAGGTGGAGTATTTTGGGTTTTCCATAGAAACTATTATGTCATCTGAGAAAAGAGAGAGTTTGGCTTCTTCTTTGCCAATTTAATACCTTTTATTTCTTTTTGTTGTCTGATTGCTGTCGCTAGGACTTCTAGTACTATATTGAACAACATTGGTGAGAGTAGGCATCCTCGTCATGTTCCTGATATCAAAGGGAAGGCCATCAGCTTTTCCCATTGAGAATGATATTCACTGTGGGTTTTTCATAGATAGATTTTATGACACTACAGACAAAGGACTGATATCTAAGATCTATAAAGAACTACTCAAACTCAACACTCAAAAAACAGATAATCACATAAAAAAAAAATGGTCAGAAGACATGAGCAGACACTTCTCCAAAGAAGACATACAAATGGTTAACAGACAGATGAAAAACTGTTCATCATCATTAGCCATCAGGGAGATTCAAATCAAACCCACACTGAGGTGCCACCTTACACCAGTTAGAATGGCCAAAATTAACAAAAGAGTAAACAACAAGTGTTGAAGAGGATGTGGAGAAAGAGGAACCCTCTTACACTGTTGGTGGGAATGCAAGTTGGTGCAGCCACTTTGGAAAACAGTGTGGAGATTCCTTAAGAAATTAAAAATAGAGCTTCCCTATGACCCTGCAGTTGTACTACTGGGTATTTACCTCAAAGATACAGATGTAGTGAAAAGAAGGGCCATCTGCACCCCTATGTTCATAGCAGCAATGGCCACAATCACCAAACTGTGGAAAGAACCAAGATGCCTTTCAACAGATGAATAAAGAAGATATGGTCCATATATACAATGGAGTATTATGCCTCCACCAGAAAAGATGAATACCCAACTTTTGTGTCAACAGGGATGGGACTGGAGGAGATTATGCTGAGTGAAATAAGTCAAGCAGAGAGAGTCAATTATCATATGGTTTCACTTACTTGTGGAGCATAAGGAATAACACAGAGGACATTGGGAGAAGGAGAGGAGAATGGTGTTGAGGGAAATCAGAGGAAGGAGATGAACCAAGAGAGACTGTGGACTCTGTGAAACAAACTGAGGGCTTTGGAGGGGAGGGGGGCAGGGTATTAGGTGAGCCTGGTGGTGGGTATTAAGGAGGGCATGTATTACATGGAGCACTGGATATGATGCATAAACCGTGAATCTTGGAACACCAAAATAATAAAATAAAGTTAAAAAGTTTTTAAAAATGAGTAATAAAGGAAGCTAACCTTAAAAAAAAGAAAAAGAAAGAAGTAAGCTGAAAAGATGATATAAATATCTGCGATCTAAACTGTGTCCATTTGTCTCAGCATAACTGAAAATGGTACAAACATTTGCAATTTTTATTTTTTGCAGTGTTTATTCAGTGAAATCTTAGAAATTCTTATAATCAAAACTGATTCAACAGAAAATAAAAACCTGGTAATACTGTTAGCATTAAATAAATTGAAATAGTAGTTTACAATCTTCTCATAAAAAAACACCAGCTATATAAGATTTTACCAGGAAGCTCTAGAACATATTGAAGGAATAAATAATTCAAATATTATACAATTATTTTAGAAAAAAGATGATATGGATTTATATCCATAATTAGGGTTGATCTATTATTAGAAAAACAATTAATGTAATTTACTACATTGACCAATAAAAACAACGTATAACCATCTGTATAAATGCGGAGAAAATTTGTGGGAAACCATATCCGTTCGTGATTTTAAAACAAAATAAAATTCTTAACATGCTGAAAACTTCCTTAATCCCAAAATCCAAAAATACAGTTTCTTTAAAAGAACCATAGCACACTGATGCTTCACTAAAGATCAGAAAGATCTGCCTGCTTTCTATCATACTATACTAGAAATCTTGGACACCACAGCAAAGTTGGAAAAAGAAAAAGGTAAAAGAGGTAGAAATAAAGGATCAGAAAAGCATTTTCCACATGTACAAATGATAGAGCAGTATACATAAAAAATTACAAAGAATCTACACATAATTATAATTAATGGTAGAAATTAACAAGACTTTTGGGTACAAATTAAATTTTTTAAAAGTCCCTTTTGAAGACTCTCTTTCAGAAAGATGGAGTAGACATACTTGCTCTCATTCCTCTCATTAAGTACAGCTAAAACCCTTTTATGTATAAACCAAACAAAACAAGATTGAAAGGTGTAGAGAAGAATGCAAACTACGTTGGAAAACCTGGACCTTATAAACAACATGATGCTGAGTTCCTCGGGTTTTCTTTGCCTCAAATATCCCAGACTGGTGTTAGAGAAGCTAGCAACATGGAAATTCCAGTGGGCACAGACACACAAAAGCACCAAGAAAATCCTGCTCTTTTTAGCCTAAGGACCAGGAATTGGGCAGCTTAACAAGACAAAAACTTTTAGATGGTAACTGCTCTATTCCAGACCCCATCTCTACCCTTGGCAGTAAAGGATTAATGCAGAGCCTGGACTTGGTGAGTCTGAACCCTCACTAAGCTGTGACTGAGGCATCCCAACTCCAGTGATATTGTGGCAGTCAGAGAAAACCAAGAGAGGATGAAAATATAGTAAGTCTCGGCAAAGGAAAGAAAAGTATAAAGAAAAACCAAATAGATATTTTACAACTAAAAATATGATAAAAAAAAAATCTTAAAACCCAATGAATGTGTACAAATTACTGGTGAGAATGTGGAGGAACAGGAACTCTCATTCATTCCTGGTGGGAATGAAAATTTTGGAAGAAATTTTGGCAACTTTTTATAAAGCTAGACATAGTCTTATCATATAATCCAACAATGACACTTCTAGGCATTTGTCCAGTAGATTTTAAAACATGTCCATATGAAATTCTTCATGTAAATATTGTAACAAATTTATTTACAGAACTGTGAAGTCAACCAAGATGTCCTTCAATAGGTAAATGAAAAAACAAACTATGATACACCCATATAATAAAATACTATTCTTTTCTATAAAAAGGAATGAATTATGAAGTTATGCAAAGATATGAATGAAACTTAAATGCGTATTGCTACACACACACACACACACACAAACCCAGTCTACAAAGACTACATAATTTATGATTCAACTTATATAATATTCTGGGAAAGGCAAAACTATACAGATGGTAAAGACATTTGCATTTCTCGGAACTGGTGAAGCACAGGTGATTTTTGAACAATGAAATTATTCTTTATGATACTGTAATAGTGAATCCATACAACTTTACAGCAGAAAGGATAAACCTTAATTTATGTAAATTTTTTAAAAACCATTTAGTATATAAGAGGAATCTCAAGATGGAAAGCAGACTATGACAAAAGAATTCAACTGTGTTACCTATATATGAAATAACCTTACGGAGGAGGGGTAGGAGTAGGAAGGGTAATGACCTAAGTTATTTTGCCTATTAGCAGTCTGTAAAGCCAAAGATAAAAGGAACTGCACATAAGCACCACAGTCTACTTGATAAAGTTGTTTCCATTAGGGGTATGGATAAAGAATTTTGAAGCCACAATTTATGTATACTATAATTGAACAGTATATAAATGTATGGCATATGAAGAGGGACAGATTTTGCAACACTGAAGTGGGAGATTAAAGAGAAGTAATGGGAGAAGTCTAGAATAACCCATGTGGTAATGAATCAAAGTTTGAGACATCACAATGAGCTCATCTTAGTTTAATATAGATGAGAAAGGTTTATAGATTTGTGTGTATACAGGTTAATAAACAAACATGTTTGTTTTTTTTTTTTTTTGCTCTGTCAGTTTACAGGGACTAATAGCATTGAACACAGCTAGCACCCAGATCTTAGTTCCTTAATACCCTTCTCTTATAAAAGGAATCAGGGCTCCACAGTGACATGGCTGATCCTAGGACTGAAGTATACAGGATAACCCAGGAGAAATGTGTAGTGCCAGAAATTAAGTGCTAACAACAACAACAATAATAATACAAACACCGATGGAAGTTTGTCAAAGGGACATGAAACCAATTGAAAGGGTCCCTAATGGCCAAAGTTGGAATAATTTGAGAAAAAAAAAATAGCATAGCATTAGGTTAGAACACAATGTATAAAATAAACATTCATGAACCCATACTAATATAGGTAAATGAATAGATGATTGATATGTTGGATGAGGGTAGCTGATAGATGATGATGACAGATGATGATGACGATAGGTGATAGATGATAGATGAAAAATAGATGATAGATACAGATAGATAAGTGGATAGATGATAGATAAATAGATAATAGATGATAAATAGATGATAGATGAAAAGAATGAAAGAAAGAAGAGAAAGAAAGAAAGAAAAATGGAAAGAAAGACAGAAAGGAAGGAAGAGAAAGAGAAGAAAGAAAGGAAGGAAGAGAAAGAAAAGAAAGAAAGAAAGAAAGAAAGAAAGAAAGAAAGAAAGAAAGAAAGAAAGAAAGAAAAGCAAAGGCAAATCTCTCATGGAGAAGAAAAAGCACAATTTTTAATTATTAGAATGAATTTTACCACTCATCTTTATGTTATAGAATGCCAGTTTTAAATGCAAATAAAGGTGCATTTAACTCATATGTAGAATCACAGAAATTACACAATTTACATTTTGTAACTTGTATGTACACATGTATTTTATTTTACATGTTACTGTGGCAACACTACACAAAACAAATTGAACTGCTTTTAATTGTACTTCTTGATATGTGTACATTCTACCAACCCTCTACCTTTGTCTTACTGATGAGTAAGGAAGGACTTTCTCTTTCCTTCAATGCTATTTCCACCAAATACAGGGAAGAGCACAAGCAATGATATGATAGAGTTTCTTGGTCATTTGTGGCTCCTGGAACCTCATTGCTTTCTTTCTGTGTTCTCAGCAAGCTCTGATTTGATCAGCAAGTGTAGCCTCTGGGGCCATGGGTCATAAGTAAAATGTGCTTATTGTGTCCTCACTTCGAGTGGGTCCACCGAGATTCTGCGTTCATGGGGCATGTAAACACTGTCTGCCAATGGGTCAGTAAGGAAGAGCCCCAAATTCCTTTGCTCACAAGTACATTCCATCATCCCATCAATAGAAATCTATTAATTTTAGGACAATGTCACCTTGGAGCCTGAACTCCTTCTGAAAGTGGGGCTTTATAGCCACCCTGACTTCTGTGTCTCACTGTGGGTCATCTCTTGGCCTGGGAGCCTGAGCCACTAATTTGAGGGTCACCTGAGCCCTCCTCTGACCTCTCCCCACATAGGATCCCAAACAAAGCCTGCCACAAGTGTCTTCTCTCTTCTTCCCTCCTAAGCCAATTCTACTTTGGAGACCCTATAACTTTCAGGTCCCCCAGTTCCACTCCTACTCTCTGCCCATCTAGCCTCTCAATAGGAGCCAACAATCTTTCTAAAATGCAAATTTTTGGGGTGACTGAGTGTCTCACTGTGGCTCTATATGTTAATCTGCCTTCAGCTCAGGTCATGATCCCAGGGTTCTCAGATAGAAACTTCTGTTGGGATCCCTGCTTAGTGGAGAGTCAGCCTCTTCCTCTCTCTCTGCCCCTCCCCCCACTCATTCTCTCTCTCTCTCTCTCTCTCTCTCTCTCTCAAATAAACAAAATCCTTAAAAAGCCATGAGAGACTGTGGACTCCAAGGAACAAACTGAGGGGTTTAGAGGGGTGGAGGGTGGGGGATGGGTGAGTCTGGTGGTGGGTATTAAGGAGGACATGTATTGCATGGATCATTGGGTGTTATATGTAAACAATGAATCTTAGAACACTATACCAAAAACTAATGATATATTCCATAGTTACTAATATACATACATACATACATACATACATACATAAATAATATGCAATTGTCACAAACACATACACACCAAGGGAAATCCTCCAGCTCTTGTAGGGTTCCATCCACACTCCTCAGCATTCCCTTATGGCCTCTAGCTCTTCCTGGCACTTCCCTTCGTCTCTCCCTTCTACCTCCACACCTCTCCTTCTCCTCTGCCCATCTCTTCCCTAGCCTTCCAGGCTCAGTGCAGGGCTGATGGCTCTCAATGACCCTAAACACATTCACCTGAATTAAGTGCCCCTCCTCTGGGCTAACATCAATCACAGAGTTCATTAAACTGTATATCTTTGATTTACTTCCTAATTTCTTCCCCAAAAAGCAATGAACAACTTAGGGACAGGGACAGCAATTTTCATGCTTTGTTTCTAGCATCAAGCTTAAGGGACTCACACAGAGCAATGTTCATAAATGGTTTCATAGGGCAAATGCCCAGATGACATGGTAACTGGGGCAGGCAGAAAGGCCCTCCCTTTGGCTCCAGCCTGCAGAAAGCTCAACCATGAAATCTTTCATTTTCACATTACAAGTATTTTGATATCAAAAATACAATCATGAAAAACTTTTATTCAAACCATTTTGTTTTACTTTCTCATGAGAGCTTACCTAAAAGATTACAGGGTAGTGAAATGGTAAAAAGTACCCCTCTGAATGTCAGGAGAAATGGCTCTGTTCTTGTGCTGCCATTAAATGCTGCCATTAAATGCTCTGTGTTGTTAGGCAAATCATCTAAATTTGGGGGGCTTTTGTGCATTTATCTTTCAAATAAAGACTGTACTAACTGGTGATAATAATGTATGCACTCACTATAGCCACCTGCTACATTTCAGTCTTCATTCAACATATGATCTCATTCCCCACCCCAAACAACCCCTTTTCCAAACAACTAAAGTGAGACTCAGAGGCTAGATATTTGTACCATCTGGTTCTGGTAAAGCAGTGCTTGGAAAAGTGGCACACGCTGTTGTACCTCACTCCTCTTCTCTGTACATCCCTAAAATTCCATTTCAAAAAACTGCTACTTTACCAATCTTCCCAAAGCTATGAAGAGGCTGACAGTTCAGGTGTCAACACTTGATGGTCAAATTGTGCCAGGCCTCCCAGGTCAGTCTGATTCAGTTAATTCTGCTCCTTCCTCTCTGCAATTCTGTCTAAAAGGAACTCACAGCTCTGAAATTCTATGGTTCTTATATAATCCCTGAATAATTCTTATTCAGTCCTTTGCTCCAACCCTTCATACTTTATCTCAAATCCCAGGATGGAGACACAGAATGGTATGAGATGGCAATCTCCAATTTCCTAGAAACTGCACACCTCAAAAATAGCTTGAGCCAAGTGTGCATCCCAATTTTCCCAGGTGTGACTCAGCCAGTAGGAATGGCTGAGCCTGGGAAAGAGCAAGAGGAAGTGAAGATCCAACCTCCACAACAAACTCTAAACTCTGGGTTTAAGGCAATATTGCCACGCAAAGCAGGAGACTTTGAGGTGGGCAAGGACAAGTGTTTGAACAAGCCTCTCCAACCCTCGAAAACTGTGGTTTTGTTCTCACACTGACCTTGATGCAAGGAAACAGAAGCCACAGCCAAGGAAATGGAACATTTTGGCAGCCCCCATCATTGGTTTCTCAGAATTGCTGTGTCTTCTTCCAGATGAACCTCAGGAGAACCACAATTTTAAAACTTACTTCATCTGGGAGAGTCAAAATTATTTTGGCAGTTCTCTGGAAGGGGAAAAAAAGACAACTAATCCCTTCCGTACTCCCTCCCCATGACAAAAAGAAAAGTTACAACATAAGGAATATTGGAGCCAATTACAGA
This sequence comes from Enhydra lutris kenyoni, assembly GCF_002288905.1. Taxonomy (NCBI): domain Eukaryota; kingdom Metazoa; phylum Chordata; class Mammalia; order Carnivora; family Mustelidae; genus Enhydra; species Enhydra lutris. The sequence goes on from NW_019154125.1 coordinate 17,843,631, forward strand.
AATACATTTGAAGATCTGCAGTGTTGCACAATGTGCAAATTTGGAGAAGTAATTTTGAGGCTAAATAAATGTCTGGAGCCTTTATTTAAAATGCCCCTTTGTCTTTGCCCAGCCAATCTGGCACCTCAGAATCACAGAAGAGGCCTTTGTTTCCTTCATGACATCAGAATGCTCTGGGTGCAAAGAACAACCATCAGGGAATATTAGATGAGCAGAGAGGTTATTTCTATTTTAGGGGCCTAAGAATGCACCTTTGTTCCCTGCAGGGTTAGAGGGGCATTAAGCAGGATGTACCCTATAGGTTGCCTTAGTTAAATATATATATTCAGCATGATTAATATACAGGTTAATCCTTTGACAAGCCTCCCCATAACTTATCTGCAGCAAAATCTCAAGCTTGCATAATATTATCATGCATTTGCATCTATAATGCCATACCATTTCATGTTACTACACATTAAGAAAGGTATATCAAAACTGAAAGTATCCCAAGGAGGTCAATTAAAGTATTGAGAGGGACTTTCATATGAGAATAACTAGGAAAAATGATGGCAGAGCACAAACAATTAAAATATATAATATTACAAAGGCTAATAGGAGCCAAATGTGAACATGTTCACCAAGTTTCAGAATGCTTAGGAAGAGGGATGAACTGTGAACACCAAAGAGGTCATTTAGCATAAGTAAAAGAAGTAGATAACAAATACAGGACACACAAAGTTCAGAACCTTCAGGCTGTGTTCAGACTTCTGGTCCTGCTCATTTACCCACTCAACTGTACATCCTTGTATTGAGTCAGCAAATAGTTATAGAGGGAGCACAGTTCCTGCCCTCAAGGAGTTCAGAATCTCAGGAGAAACAGAGTTCAAGTCAATTGTACAAACATTTGGGACACCTACTAACTGCTGGGAGCTCTACCAGGGAATGCCCACAGGAGAGGTACATGGAATCACATAGAATCACATAGAAATGATCAACAGAGCCAGAAGAGGTATGCCAGTAGGTTCCAGAAGGGCTTCTGGGGGAGGCCATGTCTGAACAGAATTTCAAAGGATGATTAGAAAAGAGTCCAGTGAGGGGGCAGGGAGTTGTAAATGTCAATGGATGGAGCACTTCTGCTGACTTTTGGCCTACAACTAAACCCAGAGACAGAGTCACCCAGACTTCTCAACTACTCCCATGAGCAAACACTGAATAGTGACTTTTCTCTCAACCTCTTAGACCTTTGCTTTCAGCTCTTCCCGCAGTTGCACAAAGCACTATTTACAATGAATCTTTTATTCCAAATCATGGATAGTGGGGCTGCTCCTTTGATAAAACTCTGACTGATAGCAATTGTATATAATGTCTTGCTTTCCCCTTCTACCCAATGCACCCCAATAAGAATTTTGTTTTCCTCTTTCCATAGAAAAGCTTTGAAAGTCACCAGCAGCCTCAAATTTTCAACCTCTGATCTATTGTTTGTTTGCATAGAACTTGTTGTGAATCGTTGAACACTACATCAAAAACTAATGAGGTATTATATATTGGCTAACTGAACATAATTTAAAAAATGATGATTATAATGTAGATGGCCTTCTTTTTCAGCTGCCTCTTCCAGAACATACTGATGAAAGAAACATCTGCAATAGTGTTTCTCCAAAGATGCTGATGGTTTTATGTAATTAATGTAGAGCAAATATGTTACCAGTGGTCCCATGGGGTGTCTGGGAAATAATTAAGTGAGTGGACATTCCAACCCTAGGGAAGAATGTGGTTTTGGTTGGAAGGTCAAAAAATGTTGGAATGCCCATTGCAGTGCCAATACAGATAGATGGGGCTTGTGAATACCCTGGAGGTGATGCCACTATTACAATATTCATTAGTACACTCCCAAAGAGGAAATGAAGAAACATACAGTTCTTGCAGACATTGTGGTCTCTGATGCAGACATTCCCAATCACAGCAGATATGATCAAGGAGGGCGTTGCACTGATCAATGTGAAAATAAAAAGAGTTCAAGATCCCATCATGGCTAAAGCCACCTTGGTTGGAGATGTGGATTTTGAAGAAATCAGAAAAAAAGCTGCTTATAGCATTCCAGTCCGTAGGGATATTGGCCCCATGACAATGACGATGTTAACGAAGAATACCATTATTTCAGCAAAAATGTGCTGAGACTTGAAGAGTAGGAAGTATTGAAGCCCAAGGAGTGTGGAGTACCAACTAATTAACTAATTAACTCCTGTGTCTTCTGTCATGAATAACACTCCAAGCCATTTCAAGAGGCAAAGCAGACCAATAGAAAAGCAATATTTTTTTAATTGTTTTTTACTGAAATGGTTTAAGATGATGCTTTGTTTTATTGAAAGCTTAAGTGGCTGGGTATTTGTGCACTTAGCGCTGCAATAACTCACCATGGAGCATGCCAGTATCATGCTGGGTCATGTGATCCAGCCAAGAGAAGCCATTAACCTACTGATTAACCTGGAGGACATTGTTCCATTGAGAACAAACGCTCAACTTTGTCCAGTCACTTCAGTTAAAATTTGTCTTTTCTCCAACACAAGTTGTTTCCTGTCTTGCTAATTTTGGCCATTCTAACTGGTATAAGGTGGTATCTCAATGTGGTTTTAATTTGAATCTCCCTGATGGCTAGTGATGATGAACATTTTTTTCATGTATGTCTTCATTGGAGAAGTGTCTGTTCATGTCTTCTGCCCATTTTTTGACATGATTATCTGTTTTGTGTGTTGGAGAGGATGTGGAGAAAGGGGAACCCCTTACACTGTTGGTGGGAATGCAAGTTGGTGCAGCCAATTTGGAGAACAGTGTGGCGATTCCTTAAGAAATTAAAAATAGAGCTTCCTTATGACCCTGCAATTGCACTACTGGGTGTTTACCCTAAAGATACAGATGTAGTGAAAAGAGGGGCCATCTGTACCACAATGTTCATAGCAGCAATGGCCACGGTCACCAAACTGTGGAAAGGACCAAGATTCCCTTCAATGGATGAATGGATAAGGAAGATGTGGTCCATATATACTATGGAGTATTATGCCTCCATCAGAAAGGATGAATATCCAACTTTTGTATCAACATGGACGGGACTGGAAGAGATTATGCTGAGTGAAATAAGTCAAGTAGAGAGAGTCAATTATCATATGGTTTCACTTATTTGTGGAGCATAAGAACTAACACGGAGGACATGCGGAGATGGAGAGGAGAAGGGAGTTGAGGGAAATTGGAGGGGTAGATGAACCAAGAGAGACTATGGACTCTGAAAAACAATCTGAGGGTTTTGAAGGGGTGGGGAGTGGGAGGTTGGGGGATCCTGGTGGTGGGTATTTATGGAGGGCACGTATTGCATGGAGCACTGGGTGTGGTGTATAAACAATGAAATCTGTTACACTGAAAAGAAATTAGATTAAGTAAAAAAAAAATTTTTTTTTAATTTTGCCTTTTCTAGAGTTGCATTTCCCAAGTACTATTCCAGTAAAAGTTGGTACTCACTTTAGCTTCCAAACCTTTTGGATTCAATTTATCAAACCAAGGGAAACATGTTGCTAGGGAAAATTAGGGAAAAGGGAAGAAATGGTAATTGAATAGAAAAAAATTACTGTAATTTGCATACATATTGTATATGAAAACTACCTGTTAATGGTCATCATTTTGTGTTTTAGTTAGTCAATGGGGAAATATTTAGGATAGTTCCATTTGCTGTTAGTCTTTGTTCCTTGTGTTTTACATTCATGAAGTTTCCCCATTTTTTCCTAGGGTTGAATGTTTATTTTATTTTATAGATTTTTTTGTGTGTATTGTCATATATGGCTTTTCCTCTATCCTTAAACTTCATTGTTACATCTTTGCACTGTTGGGGGTGTCTGTATGGTTTTCTTGGTATATATTAAGACCTATTTTTGAAAAACAAAATTTGAGCTTGGTAATCATTAGGATAACTTGTATACCTATGCAACTTGCTTTTCCACCAAAGACTTGTCAGAAGTTTCCTGCTTTTCTTTGACATACCTGCTGACTTTCTCCAATGGGTTTTTGAGAACTTTAATATTAAATTTAATCAGACTTCCAATTAAAAGGGTTTTTTGCATTTGTTTCCTATTTTTTAAAATAAAACACTTCTAACTGGTGTGGGGGAGAAAAAAAGGAGCACAATACAACACTATGCAACATATTCAAGAGAAACAAAAGGAAGAATGGGGTAACTGGGTGATGGACATTAAGGAGGGCACTTGATGTAATGGGCAGTGGATGTTATAAGCACCTGATGAATCACTAAACTCTACCTCTGAAACTGAGAGAGAGAAACAAGACTAAAGATTGTTCATAAAACTATTTCACTAGCCAAACCCTAAAAATGTGGCCCAAATTAAGATAGTGACTTTGGGATTAGATGACACAGAATAGATTCAGTTCATGAGACATTAGTAACAAGGAACTTGCAGGGTTTCATCTCCCACTGAGTATAAAATACAAAATGAGGACAATTTCCTGTTTTCTGAAAGGACAGAAGGTGTTGCCAATCATGAAGATGGGGACTAGAGAAGGGAGAACTGATCTGGGTTTAGGGAAAATGAGTCTAATTCTTAATATTTTGAATTTGAGATGCTTATGACACCATATGATGAGGATGGCCAGTTCCAGCTAGAGGTATAGTTTGGAGCTCAAAAGCACAGTTTGTGCTGGAAATATAGTGTGTAGATTGGATTTAAAACAAAAGAGTGAATGGGGTCATATGGGAAGATTGTGAAGAACACAGAAAGTAGGAAAAGAAGTCAGAGACAAATTCTAAAGAAAATTAACATCTAAGGAATAGGAAGAGAGTAACAGCAAAGAGACAGAAAACAGCAGAGAGGTAGAAAGCCAATGTGTAGTTTCATGAAAGTTAAGAGAACGTTTCAGAAAGTAGAGAGTGGCAATGATACTGCTTTAAAGTCAAGTGACATGAGAATTAACAAGTTCTAATTTGATTAAGGAGCTAGGAAGTTGTTGGCAATCTTAGCAAAATAGTTTCAGGGGATAGTGAGAACAAAACTCCAGATCACAGGGGATTAAGAAGATGAGGAAGGGAGGCAATCCCCTAACTGTAATTCAGTAGGAGCCAGTATTCTTCTTTTATTAGTTTCAGAGGTAGAATTTAGTGATTCATCAGTTGCATCTAATACCCAGTGCTCATTACATCCAGTGTCCTGCTGAAGGCCCATCACCCAATTATCCCTTCCCACCACCCACCTTCCTTCCAGCAACCCTCAGGTTGTTTCCTAGAGTTCATCATCTCTTATGGTATGCCTCCCTCTCTGTTTTCATTTTGTTTTAGTTTTTCTTCCTTTCCCCTATGTTTCTCTTCTTTTTTTTTTCTTAAATTCCACATATAAGTGAAATCATATGGTATTTGTCTTTCCTCTGGCTGACTTATTTCACTTAACATAATACCCTCTAGTTCCATCCATGTTGTTGCACATGACAAGATTTCATTCTTTTTGATGACTGTATAATATCCATTTTATGTGTGTTATATATATATATATATATATATATATATATATATATATATATATAAAATCACATCTTCTTTTTTTTAAAAAGATTTTATTTATTTATTTGACAAAGAGAGAAATCACAAGTAGTCAGAGAGGCAGGCAGAGAGAGAGGGGGAAGCAGGATCTTTCCTGAGCAGAGAGCCCAATGCAGGGCTCAATCCCAGGACCCAGGGACCATGACTTGAGCTGAAGGCAAAGGCTTAACCCACTGAGCCACCCAGGCGTGCCCCCTCCCATCTTCTTTATTCATTCATCTGTTGATGGAACGGGGATATTTCCATCTGTAGGCTGTTGAGGACATTGCTGTTATATGCAGTGGGGTGCCCCTTTGAATCACTATGTTCATATCCTTTGGATAAATACCTCATAGTGCAATTGATGAGTCATAGTATAGCTGTATTTTTAACTCTTTAAGGAACCTCCATACTGTTTTCCAGATTGGCTGCACCAGCTTGCATTGCCACCAATAGTGTAAGAGGTTCCTCTTTCTCCACAACCTTACCAACATCTGTTTTTTCCTGAGTTGTTCATTTTAGCCATTCTGATTACTGTGAGGTGGAATCTCATTGCAGTTTTGATTAGTATTGCCCTGCTGGTGAGTGATGTTCAGTATCTTTTCATGTGTCTATTGGCCATTTATAGGTGCTCCTTGGAGAAATGTCTGTTCATGTCTTTTGCCCATTTCTTGACTGGATTTTTTGGTTTGGGGGTACTGATTTTGATAAGTTCTTTGCAGATTTTGGATATGAGCCATTTATCTGATAAGGTATTTGAAAATATCTTCTCCCATTCCATAGGAATGCCTTTTAGTTTTGTTGACTGTTTCCTTTGCAAAAGCTTTTTATCATGATGATATCCAAATCGTTCATTATTTATTTTGTTTCTCCTGCCTTGGGAGACTTGTCTAGCAAGAAGTTCTTGGCCAAGGTCAAAGAGGTTGCTGCCTGTGTTCTTCTCTAGGATTCCTGTCTCACATTTAGGTCTTTCATTGATTTTGAGTTTATTTTTGTGTATGGTGTAAGAAAGTGGCCAAATTTCATCCTTCTGCATGTGGCTGTCTGATTTTTCCAACACCATTTGTTGAAGACATTGTCTTTTTTCCATATTCTTTCCTGTTTTGTTGAAGAGTAGTTGACCAAAGAGTTAAGGGTCCAATTCTGGGTTCTTTATTCTGTTCCATTGATTTATGTGTCTGTTTTTGTGCCAGTACCATACTGTCTTGATGATGACAACTTTGTAATGCAGCTTGAAGTCTGGAATTGTGATGCCTCCAGCTTTGCTTTTCTTTTTCATCATTCCTTTGGCTATTCAGGGTCTTTTCTTGTTCCATACAAATTTTAGGATTGTTTGTTTCAGCCCTATGAAAAATGCTGATGATATTTTGATAGGGTTTGCTTTGAATGTGTAGATTGCTTTAGGTAGCATAGACATTTTAACAATATTTGTTCCTGCAATTCATGAGCATGAAATGTTTTTCCATTTCTTTGTGTCATCTTCAATTTCTTTCATAAGGTTCAATAGTTTTCAGAATACAGATCTCTTACCTCTTTGGTTAGGTTTATTCCTAGGTATCTCATGGTTTTGGGTGCAATTGTAAATGGGATTGATTCCTTGCTTTCTCTTTCTTCTGCCTCATTGTTAGTGTATAGAAATGTAACTGACTTCTGTGCTTTGATGTTATACCCTGTGACTTTGCTGAATTCACAAATGCAACTGACTTCTGTGCATTGATGTTATATCCTGTGACTTTGATGAATCAGTTCTAGCAATTTTGGGGTGGAATCTTTTGGGTTTTCTGCATAGAGTATCATGGTGTCTGCAAAGAGTGAGAGTTTGAGTTTGTTTGTTTGTTTGTTTGTTTTTTTTGCCTATTTGGATGCTTTTTATTTCTTTTTGTTGTCTTATTGCTGTTGTTAGGACTTCTAGTACTATATTGAACAAAAGTGGCAGGAGCTGACATCCCTATCATGTTCCTGACATTAAGGGAAAAGCTCTCAGTTTTTCCCCATTGAGGATGATATTTGCTGTGGGTTTTTCTGATATGGTTTTTATGACATGGAGGTATGAGGAACTAGCATTTTTAACCCCAGTCCTTACATCTTTGAGATTCACTTCCCACCAATAGTATGGGGAATATATTTGCTGAGAAATCATTTGCAACATTATGCTAGGCACGAATTTTAACTGTACATTTTTTTTACTTTAAATTATACTTATTCATACACTGTGGCATCAATAATCAAATGGCAAAATGTGTCCAGTATCCCAGAAGACAACCCCAGTCCCCTTCCAGCCAACAGCCCCTCTGTCACCCCACCACTGAAAAATGTTTTTGGGATCTATTTCACAAGTTACTTTTGCTTGTGTTTTAATTAGCTTCATATAAATTAGCTTCATATAAACTGAATATTGTACCTGTGTAATTAATTCATTCGTTATGCTAATAAATACTACTTAAGTATTATAATAATAACAACAACAAAGCCATAAAAAAGACAACCTAATATTTCCACACCTAAGAAATCATCTTCACTGTATAGATGGCAGTGAAATCACTCCCTTTGGAGAAGGCACAACTTCTTTAAAACTACCATGAAATAAACTGTAAACAATAGAAATATGTATTCAGTATTATGTGTAAGTGCACCTTTGCTTCTTTCCCAAATCCTAAATCCCTATGCCTTCTCTATAGGTGACTGCTCTACACACTTTGTCACATGTCCTTCCAGAACTTTTTCTATACATTACATATGTTTCATTCAACAAATAATTATTGAGTGCCTACTATCTGTGAGATATTTTGTATTACAGATTTTTTGATACTGTTTTTGAGATAAAACAAATTTCACTGGATATATATTAGAGAATCTTCTGTCTGTATCTATACATCTAACTTACATTTGTAATGCCTCATCATATTTCATAAAATATACATCTATGCCAAAAATTGTTTTCTAGTCCCCTGCTAATGAACATTCAGGTTGATTCCAATTTTCACTGTGTAACAATGCAGAGTATATTTAATTTTTATTTATCTTGCATCCATATGCAAGTATTCATGTAAGTTGTATTCCAAAAATGGAATTGCTGGTCAAAATATGAACTTTTAATTTTTCTAGATCTTGCCAGCTTTTGATAGCTATTGCAAATATATCATCAAAATGGCTGCAGTAATATGCATCACAGAATATGAGTGCATGTTTCCTTGTGTCCCTCACCAGCTCCAGATATGATCTCTTATCTTCTTAACTTTTGTCAATCTAACCAGTAAAATATGGCATCTTGCTGATGTTTTAGTTTATGTTGCCCTGATTATTAGGGAGGTTGAGCATCTTTTCAGTACTTAGGGGTCATTGTTGTTGTTTATCTGGGGCTTTATCCCTCCTTCTGTCAAATGCCTTTTTCTTACTGATTTGTGTGAATTCTTTATTATGACTGTAACTCATTCTGTTCTATGTGCAGCAAATATTTTCTTCTGATCTTTGACTCTTGTTTTAACTTTGCTTACCATGTCTTTCACTAATCAGTAGTGGTTTGAATGGTTTTTGTTTTATTTTGTTTTTTGTTGGTCAAATCTATCAATCAATTCCTTGCTTAGTAAACTCTTCATGACCCCAAGGTGATGAAAAAAAAATCCCTCTATAGGTTTTCTTTTAGCACCTTTTAAAGTTAGCCTTTCCATTTTAGAAATATGTTTCATCTAGAGTTTACTTTTGTGTTTGGTGAAAGGCAGGACTCTAATTATTTCTTCATCAGGTAGGCAGTTGTCCCAAATGCTCTTATCAGATCATCCATCCTTTCTCTATTTCTTATTGCATACCTTCTTCCTCAATCCCATATATCCATAGGAACTGATTTCCCATGGATATATCCAGTTACAGGTGCTCAGCCACATCATTTGAAAAAAAAAAAAAGGTGAATATAAAATGTTTCATGAAATAAATATACTTCCAAGTCTTACTAGAAGCTCACTAATGGTTTCCATGCTCTATCAACTTCCCTAAAACTTCAAAACTCTTTCTCCTCAACTAGAAAAGCTTGGCTGGGATAGGTGGCTTAATTGCCATGTTAATAAAGCAGGCTGCCTCAGAGGCTGCTGCTTTCCACAGTGGAGGGGCTCAGGGACATCTGGCACAATGACTGCCCCAAGGAAAGACCCCATGAAATTACCACATCTCCATCAATTTTCCTCCAAGGAAGCGTCTTTGTAAAGTCCTTTTGTGCTTTCACTGATGTTTGTGAGTTATCATGGCTTAATGTAAAAAAAAAAAAAAAAGTGTATTTTAAGACAAAAAGCCTTTCTTCTTGATAATAGTCAAGAGAATTGGGAGAGATTAGCCAAATCATAGTATTCTAGAGATGGCATGTCATGACTTTCATCATTTTTTCAAAAGTAAAGAAAATGTTTTATTACTATGAACTGATTCGGGTAGATCAAACCAAAGTGCTGCGGTTCATTTCTGTTTTGTAATTGTCCTTAATGCACGACTGCCACCTGGCCAACTTTCCTTTGCACAGGGAACAGATCAGATGTTCTTTCAACAAGTATGGAAATAATTTTGTTTCAAATCCTATTGGTATAGTTGATATGGATATACTTCTGTTTATTTTTATTGTAATTTTTAATTCCTCAAATGCATGATCCATGCTATCCAAGGTTCATTTTGTCTATGTGCAGTCTTAATTATACCTCCTTTAAGAGACCTGCCATTAACCAGACAACACACAAGAATTTGAATAAATGATTCAAAATGAGCATTTGCATTTCAGACCTTTGATATGGCACAAATTACCAAAACAGGCCACATACATAAACAGTTTAAACTTCTATTGAGCCAAAAATGGTTAGAGACATTAAGTTCCAGTTTCTAACCTGCCCACCCACTGTCTGTAGAACATGCACTTATGGATGATCTTGCTAGTATTGACAGTGATCCCTCACTCATTGTGACTAAGCATGAGACATTGCCTGAAATAAGGAGTTAGGCTCTTCCAATGTGGAGCAGTTTGTCTCTAGGCCAAGGTGGTTTGCATCTTTACATTAACACAGGAACTTTCTCTAATCAGCTGGGTAAAGTAGCTCAGAGCACAACTGACACCAGAGCTCATGGGGGAGATGAGTCCCCTACCCAAATCAAAGATTCAGGATAAGCTACCATTTCTAAGGATATGATTCACTCAATTCAACTTTTTAGCAAAAGCAGGGTGCCATAGACTGTAGTGACACAGATGTTCCCTTAATGTTTTTCCTTTATTTGTGGGTTCTTTTGTTTTGTTTTGTTGTTGTTGTTGTTGTTATTGTTGTTGTTTTATATTGTTTTGTTTTGGTTCTTTGCATGGAGCACTGGATGTGGTTCATAAACAATGAATCTTGGAACACTGGAAAAATAAAATTAAATTAAAAAATAATAAATAAATAGTTATTTTAGATTCTGTTTAAATAAATAAATAAATAATTTTTAAAAGACTATTTTTTCAAGATCTTTCTAGGCCAGATGCTTTCAAAATTCACAGTACAAAGCTTCACATGCAGTAACTTGTGAAAATGCCAATCCAGACTTGTCCCAGGTCTGTTAACTCAGGAACTCAGAGCAAGCTGCAGACTCTAGCCTGGGACCCTGCAGCCAGTGATCTGTTGGTTTGGCTTGGATACACACTGATGCCATCATGTTAGATGAAAAGTGCAAGGCATAAGAGAAAGACAGACTGGACAGAGTATGACAGCACAAGGTTGCTGCTACACAGCATGGCACACCAGCACAGCTCCAAGTGGGAGACTGAGGACCACAATTAGTATGAGAACATTCCAATAACACATTCCATGAGAGAGATTCCATAGTCCAAAAGGACAGCAGCCATCATTTCCTTCATGCTTCCTAAAGTCAAAAAGAGCCTCCAACTTCCTGCATTTGCCTTAAATTTGTTGCGCAAATTTGTTAGTCACCAGGTCAGTTTACTATATAGACATGACAAATATTCCCCAGGCAGTGACAGCAACAGTGCATCAAATCCTTCTTCTGCCACCAGCCAAGGAAAGCTCTCTGCTTTTAAGGGTTAATTCAGGTATGCTGGACCCACACAGATAATCCAGTTAATTTCCTTAATTTAAGGCCAACTGTGCCATATAACATAAGACAATTAAGGGAGTGATATCTCATCACATCACAGGTTCTGGGGAGCAGGGTGGGACAGCTGGGGGTGTGGTGTTTCAGAAATTCTGTTTACCGCAGCTATAAACACTGCCTGTATGCTGGTATTCTGGTGGCCTTGTTGTGTTTCATTAAGTTCCCAAATTGGCAGTTTCCTTTCCTGAGAATTTGGGATAATGACCCTTCTTCAGGATTCAGTAGACCATGAGAATGATTGCAAATTCAGGCCAATATTTGCTTGCAAATATTTCATTGCTGTATCAAATATCCTCCGCAGGTATAATATACTGTGTTGTCCTTAATACACAAAGATAATGCTACTCATCTCCCTGACTTCTAATTGAAAGGGTTATTTTCTTTTTTTTTAATTTTATTTATTTATTTGAAAGAAAGAGAGAGTATGCGAGAGCAGCAGAGGAAGAGGGAAGAAGAAAACTCCCTGCTAAACAGAAAGCCTGATGTGGAACTCACTCCCAAGACCCCAGGATCATGACCTGAGCTGAAGGCAGACATTTAACCAAAAGAGCCACCCAGGCACCCCAAAAGGGGTTATGTCTTAATGTGCTTCCTGAGAGTGATGGTGGCTTAATCTGCTCTTTCTCACTTTTTTCATCCACCTGCAATAATGTCAGTGGTAACCGTTGAGGTTTGGAGATAACTGAGAAGAACTTAATAAAAGGAATAATAAGATTTGACCAGACATACATAACAATAGCAGAAGGCCATTACTTCTGGGCCAGAGGAGCAAGGGAAGGAGTGGTTACAATATCACTGAATTCTTAGGTAGAGGAACACAGACATCTCCAACCTACAGCCTGGCAAGGAAGAAGCCAGGGGATAAGTACTCTGAGCTTTCTTTCCTCCCCTCTCCAATCATCTACTGGTGCCTCCTATCAGTTGAACCCAACCAGAGCCAGAACAAAAAGGAAGCCTGGTGGATACAGTCAATAGAGATCAGCATCCAAGAGTATAGAACATAGTGAGAAAATTGAAAATATAGTGACTTTGATATCAAAGAAGGGGGATGTATTTGTCATAACAAATTAAGTTTTGCTGTGGCAACAAATGATCCAAAATCCTAGTGGCTTTCAATAATGGTCACATGTTCATCCAGGTACAACTGCTACTCTGCTCCATGTCATCTTCCCTCCAGAATGTAGGCCAGTGGAGCACCATCATCTGATGCATGTCCAATCTTATAGAAAGAATAAAGGAAGCAATCCTGGTACCAGCTACAAAATAATCTGTCTAGAAATGGCACACATTAATTCCGTTCTCATTTCAATGGCTAAAGCACATCACATGTCCATTCTTGGCTTATTAACTATATGGCAATGTATAACTTCCCACTGTGATGCGTATCATTCAGGGGAAAAACTGGAATATCTAACAAACAGAAACACAATGTAACAGAAAATGGATGAGTGGATATGGGTAAGCAAACTGCATTCTATCACAGTCCACCTTTGGCTATCCAATATCCACATCTACCCTTCCTTTTTTTTTTTCCTTTTTGTTATTGTGTTATGTTAGTCACCATAAAATAAACCATTAGTTTTTGATGCAATGTTCCAAGATTTATTGTTTATGTACAACACCCAGTGCTCCAAGCAATACGTGCCCTCACATCTACCCTTCTAATACAGAGAATACCCTCAGTCCTTACCCATAGGAGATCACTCTGAGGACTCACCTATTACTTCATCCAGCTTGAAGTCTAAGAATTCTGGGAGCTATCCTCATCATTATGTCCAAATGTGGTTTCTCAAGGCCTAGTGACTTACAAACTTATGACCTAAAAAGCTATCTTCCTCATTAACACATCCAATATGCATAATTGCAATAAAAACTTACTCCCATTGGGAAAGAAGGAGAATAGGAATTATGCAGCAGCCATGAATCTATAGTCATTATCAAACCCTACTAGACAAAATTTTGTGTATATATGTGCATTTTTCTAAGGAAACAGTCCATAATTGATTAAAAAATCTCAAAAGAATTCTGAATTAGAAAAAAAGTTAGGAACCACTGAAATAAAAAGAAATTATATTATTGAAAACTAAAATTTTTCTGCTGTAGGAGAATTTTCCTGCAACAGAAACAAAATTAGAACTCATTTCTAGAATATAGAAGTTGAATGTAAAAGGGAAATAACCCCTTACTTCTCTGAAGTAAGATGAAAACCATTCTACATTCAGTAGAGAAGAGTTTTCTCAGCCCCTGGATTATTTTGTATGTATAATTTTGTTTCCATAAGTGATTTGGGAGTATAGTTATATTTTCTATCAGGAGCTGGACAATTGAAGTAAAATGGAATACATAAGCAGGACATAACCATTTCACTTCAATTTAGATTTACCACAGTTAGCTTGCAAAGTGCTCATAATGAATTACTTCCAATGAGAAAGTAATTATTTCACAGAAGAACAGAAAAATAGTTCATTATGGTAAATACATTTTAATGAGATCCCTGAAGCCAGCTCTCATCTTACAAGAGTCTCAGTGCATGCTGATGTCAGAGAATATTTGTCAAGTGAATTTCTGTTGGAATTCTTTTGACTTTATCCTTTTCCCTTCCAGTGGAATTGGAAAGTAAATTGATGCAGTCTTCCACTTTTCTCAAAGATTAAGTCTCCCGATTCTAAAAAAAAAGAGAGAGAGAGAGAGAGAGAGAGAGAGAGACAAAGATGTCATTAGGGAAACTGGCAGGAAGAGTATGTTACTGAGAAACTGCAGTGAAAGTTACAGAGAGATCTTCTAAGTGCACCATCTAAAATAATCTATATATTAGTATCTGGAAAATTGTGACAAAACAATCTTTTTAAAGACAACTAATAATTATCTGTGACTGAATTCTAAATTCTAGAGTGGAGATGACAAATAGAAAACACATATGCCACCAATACAATTACTACATACCAGTCAATCAGAGAAATTTAAAATCTCTGGATATCTCTGCCCAGGAAAATTCAAAGCTATGCTACTTTCTTTTTTATTATTACTATCAGTTATATGCTACTTTCTTTTAAAAGTAGTGATGATAATTATGATAAGGATGAGGGTGGTGATGATAAAAAAAATTCCTGGGGGTTCAAATGTCAAGATTTTAGCAAAATAGAGTAGACCAATTTATGGAGGAATAATGAGAAATTCTTCTGGTAAAAATGTGAACAAATGTACTTACACAAGTTGGTGATAGGGGATCTGCAGGTGAGATTATGTAAGATAAGTTCTAGTGGGAAATGACAATTGTCATCCACTAGAAAATTCACACCAGAAGTAAGAAAGAAGTGAGCTAGTGGTTGATTTCTTCCTATAAGCAAGTCTTTAAGGAAAGATGAAGCCTCCATAGAGACCTGCCTTCCTGGGACACATCTTGTAAATGTTATAAGAATTAATTTTTTAAAATCCTCAAATTTCTATAGCCACCTTAGAATCCAAGGAAGGGGCCCTATCTATCTGATGCTATGGTAGAGCTCAACAAAAAAAAATCTACAGTGCTGTTTTTTCTTACTTCTGGGAAATAAAAATAATTCTGAGCAATATATTCAGATATTTATTCTAAGAATACTAGCCACATGAGCAAATATCTAATTATTTTCTGAGGTAATTCAAGTGTAGCCATAGTTGTTACAAGATACAGAACCACAACTTTATAAAAGAAGTAAGATGAAGTGTCATTTGCGAGTACTTTCTTCCATTCCATGGGTTGCCTCTTTGTTTTCTTGACTGTTTCCTTTATTGTACAGAAGGTTTTGATCTTGAAGTCCCAAAAGTTCATTTTTGCTTTTGTTTCCTTTGCCTTTGGAGATGTGTGTTTAAAGAAGTTGCTGTGGCCTATGTCAAACCCATGTTCTCCTTGAGGATTTTGATAGATTCCTGCCTCTCATTGAGGTCTTTTATCCATTTTGAGTTTATCTTTGTGTATGGTGTAAGAGAACTGTCAAGTTTCATTGTTCTATACATAGCTATCCAATTTTCCCAACACCGTTTATTGAAGAGTCTGTCTTTTTCTCACTGTATATTTTCCCTACTTTATCGAAGATTATTTGACCATAGAGTTGCAGGTCCATATCTGGGCTCTCTACTCTGTTCCACTGGTCTATATGCCTGTTTTTGTGCCAGTACCACGCTGTCTTGGTGATCACAGCTTTGTAGTAAAGCTTGAAATCAGGCAACGTGATGCCCCTAGTTTTGTTTTTCTTTTTCAACATTTCCTTAGCAATTTGGGGGCTCTTCTGATTCCACACAAATTTGAGGATTGTTTGTTCCAGCACTTTGAACAATGTCAGTGGAATTTTGATCGAGATGGCTTTGAAAGCATAGATTGCTCTCGGTAGTTTAGACATTTTGACAATGTTTAGTCTTCTGATCCATGAGCATGGAATGCTTTTCTATCTTTTTGTGTCTTCTTCAATTTCTTTCATGAGTGTTTGGTAGTTCCTTGAATACAGATCCTTTATCTCTTTGGTTGGGTTTATTCCCAAGTATCTTATGGTTCTTGGTGCTATAGTAAATAGAATTGATTCTCTAATTTCCCTTTCTATATTTTCATTGTTAGTGTATAAGAAAGCAACTGATTTCTGTACATTGATTTTGTATCCTGTCACATTACTGATTTGCTATATGAGTTCTAGTGGTTTGGAGGTGGAGTATTTTGGGTTTTCCATAGAAACTATTATGTCATCTGAGAAAAGAGAGAGTTTGGCTTCTTCTTTGCCAATTTAATACCTTTTATTTCTTTTTGTTGTCTGATTGCTGTCGCTAGGACTTCTAGTACTATATTGAACAACATTGGTGAGAGTAGGCATCCTCGTCATGTTCCTGATATCAAAGGGAAGGCCATCAGCTTTTCCCATTGAGAATGATATTCACTGTGGGTTTTTCATAGATAGATTTTATGACACTACAGACAAAGGACTGATATCTAAGATCTATAAAGAACTACTCAAACTCAACACTCAAAAAACAGATAATCACATAAAAAAAAAATGGTCAGAAGACATGAGCAGACACTTCTCCAAAGAAGACATACAAATGGTTAACAGACAGATGAAAAACTGTTCATCATCATTAGCCATCAGGGAGATTCAAATCAAACCCACACTGAGGTGCCACCTTACACCAGTTAGAATGGCCAAAATTAACAAAAGAGTAAACAACAAGTGTTGAAGAGGATGTGGAGAAAGAGGAACCCTCTTACACTGTTGGTGGGAATGCAAGTTGGTGCAGCCACTTTGGAAAACAGTGTGGAGATTCCTTAAGAAATTAAAAATAGAGCTTCCCTATGACCCTGCAGTTGTACTACTGGGTATTTACCTCAAAGATACAGATGTAGTGAAAAGAAGGGCCATCTGCACCCCTATGTTCATAGCAGCAATGGCCACAATCACCAAACTGTGGAAAGAACCAAGATGCCTTTCAACAGATGAATAAAGAAGATATGGTCCATATATACAATGGAGTATTATGCCTCCACCAGAAAAGATGAATACCCAACTTTTGTGTCAACAGGGATGGGACTGGAGGAGATTATGCTGAGTGAAATAAGTCAAGCAGAGAGAGTCAATTATCATATGGTTTCACTTACTTGTGGAGCATAAGGAATAACACAGAGGACATTGGGAGAAGGAGAGGAGAATGGTGTTGAGGGAAATCAGAGGAAGGAGATGAACCAAGAGAGACTGTGGACTCTGTGAAACAAACTGAGGGCTTTGGAGGGGAGGGGGGCAGGGTATTAGGTGAGCCTGGTGGTGGGTATTAAGGAGGGCATGTATTACATGGAGCACTGGATATGATGCATAAACCGTGAATCTTGGAACACCAAAATAATAAAATAAAGTTAAAAAGTTTTTAAAAATGAGTAATAAAGGAAGCTAACCTTAAAAAAAAGAAAAAGAAAGAAGTAAGCTGAAAAGATGATATAAATATCTGCGATCTAAACTGTGTCCATTTGTCTCAGCATAACTGAAAATGGTACAAACATTTGCAATTTTTATTTTTTGCAGTGTTTATTCAGTGAAATCTTAGAAATTCTTATAATCAAAACTGATTCAACAGAAAATAAAAACCTGGTAATACTGTTAGCATTAAATAAATTGAAATAGTAGTTTACAATCTTCTCATAAAAAAACACCAGCTATATAAGATTTTACCAGGAAGCTCTAGAACATATTGAAGGAATAAATAATTCAAATATTATACAATTATTTTAGAAAAAAGATGATATGGATTTATATCCATAATTAGGGTTGATCTATTATTAGAAAAACAATTAATGTAATTTACTACATTGACCAATAAAAACAACGTATAACCATCTGTATAAATGCGGAGAAAATTTGTGGGAAACCATATCCGTTCGTGATTTTAAAACAAAATAAAATTCTTAACATGCTGAAAACTTCCTTAATCCCAAAATCCAAAAATACAGTTTCTTTAAAAGAACCATAGCACACTGATGCTTCACTAAAGATCAGAAAGATCTGCCTGCTTTCTATCATACTATACTAGAAATCTTGGACACCACAGCAAAGTTGGAAAAAGAAAAAGGTAAAAGAGGTAGAAATAAAGGATCAGAAAAGCATTTTCCACATGTACAAATGATAGAGCAGTATACATAAAAAATTACAAAGAATCTACACATAATTATAATTAATGGTAGAAATTAACAAGACTTTTGGGTACAAATTAAATTTTTTAAAAGTCCCTTTTGAAGACTCTCTTTCAGAAAGATGGAGTAGACATACTTGCTCTCATTCCTCTCATTAAGTACAGCTAAAACCCTTTTATGTATAAACCAAACAAAACAAGATTGAAAGGTGTAGAGAAGAATGCAAACTACGTTGGAAAACCTGGACCTTATAAACAACATGATGCTGAGTTCCTCGGGTTTTCTTTGCCTCAAATATCCCAGACTGGTGTTAGAGAAGCTAGCAACATGGAAATTCCAGTGGGCACAGACACACAAAAGCACCAAGAAAATCCTGCTCTTTTTAGCCTAAGGACCAGGAATTGGGCAGCTTAACAAGACAAAAACTTTTAGATGGTAACTGCTCTATTCCAGACCCCATCTCTACCCTTGGCAGTAAAGGATTAATGCAGAGCCTGGACTTGGTGAGTCTGAACCCTCACTAAGCTGTGACTGAGGCATCCCAACTCCAGTGATATTGTGGCAGTCAGAGAAAACCAAGAGAGGATGAAAATATAGTAAGTCTCGGCAAAGGAAAGAAAAGTATAAAGAAAAACCAAATAGATATTTTACAACTAAAAATATGATAAAAAAAAAAATCTTAAAACCCAATGAATGTGTACAAATTACTGGTGAGAATGTGGAGGAACAGGAACTCTCATTCATTCCTGGTGGGAATGAAAATTTTGGAAGAAATTTTGGCAACTTTTTATAAAGCTAGACATAGTCTTATCATATAATCCAACAATGACACTTCTAGGCATTTGTCCAGTAGATTTTAAAACATGTCCATATGAAATTCTTCATGTAAATATTGTAACAAATTTATTTACAGAACTGTGAAGTCAACCAAGATGTCCTTCAATAGGTAAATGAAAAAACAAACTATGATACACCCATATAATAAAATACTATTCTTTTCTATAAAAAGGAATGAATTATGAAGTTATGCAAAGATATGAATGAAACTTAAATGCGTATTGCTACACACACACACACACACACAAACCCAGTCTACAAAGACTACATAATTTATGATTCAACTTATATAATATTCTGGGAAAGGCAAAACTATACAGATGGTAAAGACATTTGCATTTCTCGGAACTGGTGAAGCACAGGTGATTTTTGAACAATGAAATTATTCTTTATGATACTGTAATAGTGAATCCATACAACTTTACAGCAGAAAGGATAAACCTTAATTTATGTAAATTTTTTAAAAACCATTTAGTATATAAGAGGAATCTCAAGATGGAAAGCAGACTATGACAAAAGAATTCAACTGTGTTACCTATATATGAAATAACCTTACGGAGGAGGGGTAGGAGTAGGAAGGGTAATGACCTAAGTTATTTTGCCTATTAGCAGTCTGTAAAGCCAAAGATAAAAGGAACTGCACATAAGCACCACAGTCTACTTGATAAAGTTGTTTCCATTAGGGGTATGGATAAAGAATTTTGAAGCCACAATTTATGTATACTATAATTGAACAGTATATAAATGTATGGCATATGAAGAGGGACAGATTTTGCAACACTGAAGTGGGAGATTAAAGAGAAGTAATGGGAGAAGTCTAGAATAACCCATGTGGTAATGAATCAAAGTTTGAGACATCACAATGAGCTCATCTTAGTTTAATATAGATGAGAAAGGTTTATAGATTTGTGTGTATACAGGTTAATAAACAAACATGTTTGTTTTTTTTTTTTTTTGCTCTGTCAGTTTACAGGGACTAATAGCATTGAACACAGCTAGCACCCAGATCTTAGTTCCTTAATACCCTTCTCTTATAAAAGGAATCAGGGCTCCACAGTGACATGGCTGATCCTAGGACTGAAGTATACAGGATAACCCAGGAGAAATGTGTAGTGCCAGAAATTAAGTGCTAACAACAACAACAATAATAATACAAACACCGATGGAAGTTTGTCAAAGGGACATGAAACCAATTGAAAGGGTCCCTAATGGCCAAAGTTGGAATAATTTGAGAAAAAAAAAATAGCATAGCATTAGGTTAGAACACAATGTATAAAATAAACATTCATGAACCCATACTAATATAGGTAAATGAATAGATGATTGATATGTTGGATGAGGGTAGCTGATAGATGATGATGACAGATGATGATGACGATAGGTGATAGATGATAGATGAAAAATAGATGATAGATACAGATAGATAAGTGGATAGATGATAGATAAATAGATAATAGATGATAAATAGATGATAGATGAAAAGAATGAAAGAAAGAAGAGAAAGAAAGAAAGAAAAATGGAAAGAAAGACAGAAAGGAAGGAAGAGAAAGAGAAGAAAGAAAGGAAGGAAGAGAAAGAAAAGAAAGAAAGAAAGAAAGAAAGAAAGAAAGAAAGAAAGAAAAAAGAAAGAAAGAAAGAAAAGCAAAGGCAAATCTCTCATGGAGAAGACCTTTCTAATGATTTATGTAAATACTCTGTATTCAAGGGGATATAGCATAAATCCCCCTTCCTTAAGTACTAGCTGCACATAGTGACCTTATTAAAAAGAACACAGGATGAATTAGGGGGAAAAGAGAAACTTTACAGTAGAAACAGATGACAAATACCATCTCAGCCAAGTGATCAAGACTAACATCAACAGTCATGTTGATGGTATATTGATAGTATGCCCCTTGTAAGTATGTGATGAGAATGGCATTTTGCCTCTGTGACCTTCCTTCCCAAAACCCACAATCCCAGTCTAATCATAAGAAAAACAACAGAAAGGACCCAATTAAGGGACAATATACAAAATATCTGGTAAGTATTTCTCAAAACCATCAGGGTCATCAAAAACAAGGAAAGTCTGAGAAAATTTCACAATGAAAGTAGCCTGAGGGGACATGGTGACTAAAGGTAATGTGGTATCATGGAATGGGCTTCTGGAACATAAAAGGAACACTAGGTTAAAAACTAAGAAAGTGTATAAAGTATGGACTTTACTTAATGTATCAATATAGGCCTATACATATGGACAAGTAAACCAGACCATACTGATGCAAACTCTTTACCCTATCAGCATAACTCTTAAGTCTAGATCTATTCTAAAGTAGTCTATTAAAAGTAAGTTTAAAAATCAATGGATGGGCTTATTACCAGAATAGAGAAAACAAAGGAAAGAATTGGTAAACCAGAAGATAGAAATCACCCAAACTGAAAATAAATAAAAATGGATTTTTTAAGATTTTATTTATTTATTTGTCAGAGGAAGAAAGAGCACATGAAGGGGGAGCAGCATGCAGAGGGAGAAGCAGGCTCCCTGCTGA
Source organism: Enhydra lutris kenyoni (assembly GCF_002288905.1). Taxonomy (NCBI): domain Eukaryota; kingdom Metazoa; phylum Chordata; class Mammalia; order Carnivora; family Mustelidae; genus Enhydra; species Enhydra lutris. The sequence continues at coordinate 17,865,292 of NW_019154125.1, forward strand.
GCAAGGAACCTGATGTGGGACTTGATCCCAGGATCTGGGATCATGACATCAGCTGAAGGCAGAGGCTTAGCAGACTGAGTCAGCCAGACATCCCAAAAAATAGATCTTTTTTTAAACGAACAGAGCCTTAAGACCTGTGGAACTATAACAAAAGATCTAGCATTCATAACATCAGAATTTCAGAAGAGAAATTGGAATGGGAAAAATTTTTCCAAATTTGGCAAAAAACACAAACCTACATATTTAAAAAGTTGAGCAAAAATAGGGTAAACACAAAGAAACCCATGCCAAGATTTATTATAACTAAACTTCTTAAAAACTAAAAACAAAGAGAAAAATCTTAAAAGCAGCCAGTGAGAAATCTGCTATCAAATTTCTCTGATATCTGATTTATCAGAAATCTCTCTATCAGAAAAAAGTAAACCCAAATTTTATGTTTCTCATCAGAAATCAGGGAGGCCATCAGAAAATACCTAAAAAGAAAACAAAAATTTAAGAGCTAACAACTCAGAATTCCATATCCAGGTAACTTTTTCTTCAGAAATGAAAAATATATGAAAAACTTCTCAAATGAAGGAAAACTAAAACCATTTGTTGAAAGCAGATCTACCTATTCATTTATTCAAATGTATAAATAAAATCTTTAAAAAAAATCTACCCTTAAATAACTGAAAGAAGTTACTTAAAGAGAAAACTTATCAAAGTAGGAAATGGAATGCCAGGAAGAAAAAAGAGAACAATAAGAGAAAAGAAAAAGGGGAGAAGGCAGGCAAATGAGTAAACTTTTCTTCTCTTGTAGAGTTTTCTAAATTATATTTAGAGCTGAAGCAAAAATTATAACAATTGGATGATGTGGCTCTCAGTGTATGCAAAAGTTAATATTTAAGATACTATAAATAAAAGAAGATAAAGTAAAAGGAGGTAAAATTTCTATACTTCACTAAAACTGATAAAATAATGACACAAGCAAGTTGATAAATATATGTATATAAAAATGCTTATGGAAATCACTAAAAAGGTAAACAAAACAATACACTAAAAAACACTATAGATTAAAAAAAACAGAGACAGAAAAAATTAAAAAATAAAATGTCAGACTTAAGTAGTCTAACTACATTAGCCAAAGGCAGAGATTGGTGGCATGAATTAAAAAAATGATCCATTTATACTCTGTCTATAAGAAAGGAAATTGATAGTAAAAGGAAGCAAGATATGCCATACAGACATTAATCAAAAGGAAGCAGGAGTAGCTATATTAACATCAGAAAAAGTGTACTTCAGACCAAAGAAAATTACCAGGGACAAAGAGGGACATTACCTAATGATAAAAGGGTCAATCCACCTTAGTGATATAACAATTCAAAATATGTATGCACCAAAAAACAGCTGCAAAATATGTGAAGAAAAAAATAACAAAAACAAAAGTAGAAATACATAATTCCATAACGGTAGCTGTAGATTTCAATAACCTGCTCTCCACAATTGACAGAACAATTGGACAAAAAATCAGCAAGGATATGGAAATTTAACAACATATACAAGGTGCACCATATCTTGGGTAATAAAGCAAACCACAGCAAATGTAAAATAATAGAAATAATAAATAACTTATTCTCCAATTACAATAAATTCAAACTAGAAATTAATAACATTCTTTGGTCTCAGTCACAGAAACAAGATAACAAAGGGGACATCATTATTTGGAAAGCCTTGCAATAAGACACACACATTGTGCTGCCACTTAACTCTAAGATCTACCACCTTCAGAAGTCAACTTGTGGCAAGCAGAGAGAAATTATAACTGGAGTGCCAAGTCTAAAAATGAAGATGATGGGGTAAGATAACAATAAACTCACTTCATCCCACAGATACAACTAGATAACATTGGCATCAGAACAAACAACCCAGAAAAGGACCCAAAGATTGTCCAAACAAATGCAACTAAATATAAAGAAGAAGTCACATCAAAGAGAATAGGAAGGGCAAGGACTCATTGGGAACACAAACTCCATAAGTCCGACCACCAGAGATGAGACATGGGCACAGAGGGGGGCAAGAAACAAGCACACCAAGGAGCCCACAAGGGAAAGAGAAATACCCATAGCACTTGGCTTGGAAAATCAGAGGGACTGAATTTCATGAGTTCCTACAGCCAGCAGGAATTAAAGCCTGGAACTTATTTTTTTTTCTCTAAGATTTTATTTATTTATTTATTTGAGAGAGAACACACAAGCAGGGAGGAGGAGAACAGGGAGAGAGAGAAGCAGACTCCCCACTGAGCAGGGAGCAAGGAGCCCAATGCAGGGCTTGATCCCAGGACCCTAAGAGCCTAAGGCAGATGTTTAACCAAACGAGCCATCCAGGTGACCCAAAGCCTGGAACTTTAAAAATCAGTGGGCCTGGCTCTGAGAGAGTTTGGCAGGAGACAGGAAGCTGGACCCTTGCCCTTAAAGAGACAGCACAGCAAACAGCTTGTGGAGATACAGTTTGAAAGCAGCAGTTTGAAAGGTACCTGGGCCTTATAGGAGTTAGTGACTAATCTCAGAGTTCACTGAGGACTTCTCCAGGAACAATGATAGGCACTATTTCCCTTTCCCACCCCTCATCATAAACACACAGCCACCTGTGAGAACCAGCACAGCACTGGCACTCATACCCCACTTGCTTACACCATGCCCTGCCCCCTCCAGCCAGATCTGCCTCAGTCCTGGTGATGCAGATCCCCTCCCCCAGAAGACCAACACAAACCTTGCCAACACTGCAACTCCCAACCTCCTCACAGGACATGTGCACCTTGTTAAAATTGCACCCAACTACCACACACTTTGTGGAATAGCCCCAACCAGCCCAGATCTCCACAATGGCTGTGAAGGAGACCTAGTACCACGTAGTTAAAAGTGCAAGTCCCACCCACTACTTTCAAGAGCAAGAGATATAGCCTATCTTCCTAACATAGAGGAAAAAAACAGAGAGCTAAGCAAAATGAGGGGACAGGAATATGTTCTAAATGAAAAAAAAAAAAAAAAAGAACAAAATCACAGCAGAAGATCTAAGCAAATAGTATGATAGAGATACTCCACTGGACTTCAGAAAAGAGTGGAGGACATCATTGAAACCCTAAACAAAGACATAAAAAATAACACATCAGATATTAAGAACTCAATAAATGAAACTAACAATACACTTGGTGGAATATACCAGGCTGGAAGAAGCAGAGAATAAATTAATGAACTAGGACACAGAGTAATGAAAGTAATCAAGCTAAATAAATGAGAGAAGAAGAAAGAATTATGCAAGATAAACAGACTGAGGGAACTCATTGACTCCATCAAGCATGAAAACATTTGCATTGTAAAGATCCCAGAAGGAGAAGAGAGAGAAAAGAGGACAGAAAGTTTACTTTAAAAAATAATAGCTGAAATGTCCCTAATCTATGGAAGAAAACAGATATCCAGACCCAGAAAGCATAAAGATCCCCCCAAAAATTCAACCCAAGGAGGTCCACATCAAGACATACAGTAACTAAAATGGCAAAAAGTACCAATAAAGAAAAAAAAAAAAAGCAGCAAGAGAAAAGAAGACATTTACATACAAGGGTAAACACCGTAAGGCTATCAGCAGATTTTTCAGAAGAAACTTTGCAGGCCAGAAGATAGTGGCACTATATATTTGGAGTACTAAAAGGGAAAAATCTATAGCCAAGAATATTCTATCTAGCAAGGCTATCATTCAGAATAGAGAGATACAGTTTCTCATACCAACGAAAACTAAAGGAGTTCATGACCACTAAATCGGCCCTACAAGAAATATTAAAGGGGACTCCGAGTGGAAAGGAAAAACCATAAGAGAGAATATGAAAAGTAAAAGACACAAAAGCAGTAAAAAATAAATATTTATGTAAAAATCAGTCAAGAGATTCACAAAATAAAAGGATGTAAAATATGACACCATATACCTGAAATACGGGGGGAGGGAGTAAAGAAGGGATTCAAACCTAAGCAACCATCAACTTTGAATTACTGATTACTTTGAACATAAATTTACTAAGTGCTCCAATGAAAGGACATAGGGTCACAGAATGGATAAAAAAAAAAAAAAAAAAAAGACCCATCTATATACTGCCTACCAGAGATTCATCTCAGGCAAAAAGATAGCCACAAACTGAAAGTGAGGGAATGGAGAAATATTTATCATGCAAATAGATATCAAAAGAAAATAGTTGGATCAGATGAAATAGACTTTAAAACAAAAGTTGTAATAAGAGACAAAAATGGACACTATACAATAACAAAGGGGACAACCACCAAGAATATCTAACATTTGTAAGTATTCACCCAACATGCAGGCAACCAAACACATAAAACAGTTAATTATGAACATAAAATAATAATAGATATTAATACAATAATAGTAGGGGACTTTAATGCCCCCACTTAACTTGATGGACAGATCATCCAAACAGAAAATCAACAAAGAAACAGTGGCATTCAATGCCACACTGGACCAGATGGATTTAACAGACATACTGAGAACATTCCATCCTAAAACAGCAGAATACACATTCTTTTCAAGTGCACATAGGGACATTTTCTGGAATATATCATGTATCAGACCACAAAACAAGTCATGACAAATTCAAAAAGACTGAAGTCATACCATGCATCTTTTCTGACAAAACTATGAAATTATAAATTAGTCACAAGAAAAAATCTGGAAGAGCACAAATACATGGAAGTTAAACAATGAATGGGTCAACCAAGAAGAAATGAAAAATTACATGGAAATGAAAATGAAAACACAACAGTCCAAAATCTTTGGAATGCAACAAAAGTGGCTCTAAAGGGGAATTCTGTAGCAATACAGACCTACCTCAAGAAACAAAAGAAAATCTCAAAAAACAGCCTACCTTAACACCTAAAGGAGCTAGAAAAAGAATAAGAAACAAGACCCAAAGCCAGCAAAAAGAAGGAAATAATAAAGAATAGAGCAGAAATATATGACATGGAAACTTTTTTTTTAAAAAAAGAGCAAATCAATGAATCAGTAATCAAAAAATCAAAGAAATCCCAACAGAAAAAAGGTTAGGATCAGATGGTGTCACGGGTGAATTCTAAAATTTAAAGAATTAACATCAATCTTTCTTAAACCCTTTTTAAAAATAGAAAAGGAGGGTTCCTGAGTGGCGCACTCAGTTAAGGGTTGACTTTTTATTTGGGCTCAGATCATGAGCTCAGGGTTGTGAGGTGGACCCCCACATGATGTTCTGTACTGGGCATGGAGCCTGCTTAGACTTCTCTTAGACCTCTCCCTCCAGCTCTCTCACCTTCCCAAAAAATTAAAATTAAAAATAAAAATATAAAAAATAAATTTAAAATAATAGAAGAGGAGGGAAATTTTCTTCATTTTGTGTGGAGAACATCACCCTGATACCAAACCCAGAGAAGGACATGGCATGAAAAGAAAACTAAAGGCTAATATCTCTAGAAATATATAGATGCAAAAATACTCAACAAAACTCCGTAAATCAAATTTAACAGTATATTGAAGGATATGTACCATGGATATGTATCAAAGGATTATTCCTGGTCTACAAGGATAGTTCAACACAAACAAATCAATAAATGAGATACACCACATTAATAGAGTGAAAGATAAAAATCTCTCTGGTTAGTAGGATGGCGTTAAGATGGCAGAGAGTAGGGGACTCTTAATTTGTCTGGTCCCTCAAATACAGCTATATAGTTATCAAAACATACTGGACACCTGCAAAATCAATCAGAGATCTGAGAAAAGAAATGCTGCAACTTTACAATTAGAAAAGTGACCACTTTTTGGAAGGTAAGAGGTGTGGAAATTTGAATCCAGGGAGATATACCTGAGGAAATGGCCAAGAGGAGGGCATCTGCTTAAGGAGGCTACTGCAAAGTATTATAAGCAGTGGAGCACAAAATCAGAACTTCTAGAATTCTGCTGCAGTGGAGTAAGTCCCTAGCTTAAAGGTGCTCAGGTCATGAAGCTGAGTGGAACCGTAGATGGGACAGTGTGGTCTCAGGATCCCTGAGGTCACAAGAAGAACAGGGGTTCCTGATTGTGGCAGAGTTCCCAGGCACAAGATGGGGAAGCTGGCTGAAAACAGCAAGCCTAGATGCCAGCTTTCTGCTATGTTGCCATAAACAGCAAACTGCTGCACAGCCATGTGACCACTTTCCTGGTTGGTGTCCAGCAAAAGGCAGAGGTGTTCCACAAGACCCCTCCCTTTCCTGGGAGGAATATCACAGGTCAGACCTCAGGAGTCTGTAAAATTTGGACTTTTGAAACTCGGTCTCCTGCCTGACATAAAAATGCTCAATCACAGAAAGGGTGAACAGAGTTCTGACAGAAAATAGAGACAAGAATGATTGACTCCTTTTCTGTGAGGGCTCAATGAAAAGTGCAGAGCACAAGCTTTCAGCCCCAGGGCTAGAGAGTGGGCCACAGCAATATTCATCTTGCCAATGGTGCTGAAAGCCTTCAGGGAGAAAATAGTGCCACATAGTAGAATCCAAAGCCACTTGCACTGAGCCCTGCCTCCCTGTGCACTGGAGGCTCATTTCCATTAGGACAAGTGTGCCTGAGAATCAGTGCAACAGGCCGCTCCCTGAGAAGACCAGCATAAACAAATGGCTTGCTCTGAGTTTACTGATTAGAGAGGGCTGCAAAGCTTCAGCTCTTGGGGAAAACAGTATATAGCATTCATTGTTGGGTTGTGTTTTTTTTTATTCTATAGTCTTTTGGTATTATTTTTCAGGTATTGTTCTATTTTTTCAATTCTTTTTTTATTTTATTTATACATATATGTTATACATATATTTTATTTTTGTTTCCTTTCATTTAACTTAATTTTATTTTATTTTCTATATATATAAATTTTTATTTCCTTCTTATTTTGGAATATATCTTCTTTTAACAAGCAGACCAAGACACATCCAGGATCTGGTTTCTCTTTTGTTTTGTTTTTGCTTGTTTTATTTTTTTTTGTTTTGGTTTGGGTTTTTATCTGAGTTTTGTTTGTCTGTTTGTTTGCTTCTTGCTGTTGTCATCATTGCCACTGTTGACGTTTCTCTTTCTTTCTTCAATTTTTTTCCTGGAAAAAAATGACAAGATAGAGAAATATACTCCAAAGAAAAAAACAGGAGGTAGCACTCACTGTCAGGGATTTAATCAATATGGATATAAGTAAGATATCTGAAATGGAATTTAAAACAACAATTAAAAAAATACTAGCTGGGCTTGAAAAAAAGCATAGAGGACACTAGAGAAGCATTTTCTGTAGAAGTAAAATAACTAAAATCTAGTCAGACCAAAATTGAAAAAGTTGTTACAGAGACCCAGTCCCAAATGGAGATTGTAAAAACAAGGATGAACAAGGCAGAAGAATGAATCAGTGATACAGAAGATAAAATGATGGAAAATAAGGCAGCAGAAAAGAAGAAAGTAAGAAAGCTACTGGATCACAAAGGGAGATGGAGAGAACTCAGTAACTCCATGAAGTGAAATAATATCCAGACAATGATGGTCCCAGAAGACAGAGAATGAGAGAGAGGAGCAAAAGGCTTATTTAAACAAATTATAGCTGAGAACTTCCCTAATCTGGAAGGAAACAGACATTCAAGAGTGGGAGACAAAGAGAATCCTCCTCAAAATTAATAAAAATAGTTCAGTACCTCAACATATAATAGTGAAGCTTGCAAATTTCAAAGATAAAGAGAAATTCTGAAAACAGCTTGGGACAAAACGTTCTTAACCCACAAAGGTAGAAACATAAGGCTGGCAGCAGACCTGTCCACACAAACCTGATGGACCAGAAAAGACTGGCATGATACATTCAATGTGCTAAACAAGAAAAATATGCAGTCAAGAATACTTTGTCCAGAAGACTGTCATTCAGAGTAGGATGAGAGATAAAGAGTTTCCAAACAAAAACTAAACAAATTTGTGAACACTAAAACAGCCCTGCAAGAAATACTAAAGGGGATCCTTTCAGAGAAAAGAGAGCCCAAAAGTCACATACACCAGAAAGGAACCAAGACAATTTATAGGACAATAGCATTAATTTCATATCTTTCAGGAATTACTATGAATGTAAGTGGACTAAATGCTCCAGTCAAAACACATAGGGTATCAGAATGGATTAAAAAAAAAACAAAACTGGGATAGAGGTCAAGATGGTGGAGAAGTAGCAGGCTGAGACATCAGGTAGCAGGAGATCAGCTAGATAGTTTATCAAACTATTGCAAACACCTACAAATCCAACAGGAGATCAAAGAGAAGAAGAGCAACAATTCTAGAAACAGAAAATTGACCACTTTCTGAAAGGTAGGACCAGTGGAGAAGTGAATCTAAAGCAACCGGAAGATAGACCACAGGGGAAGGGGCCAGCTCCTGGCAACTGGCAGAAAAATGGACCACAAAATCATGACTTTTAAAAGTCTGTTCCACTGAGGGACATCACTCCAGAGGCTAAACCAGGGTGAAGCCCACGCATGGTCAGCATGGCCCCCGATCCTGTGGGGTCACAGAAGGATTGGGGGTGTCTGACTGTCGAGCTCACAGGTATTAGAGCAGGGAAGCCAGCTACAGAGACAGAGCCAAGGAGTGAGCTCTCAACTCAGGATTACCTTGAAACATAATCCGTGGCACAGGCCACTGCTCTGTGAGTGAGGTCCCCACAAGATCTGGGGAGACACCCCCTGGGGGAGCTCAGGGATCTGTAGGGTTTGGAGACTCCAGGTGGAGCTGTGTGCCAGAGACAGAGACGCTTGGTCACAGGCTGGGTGAGCTCAGAGAGTAGCCAGAGGCCAGGGAGATGGGAGTGATTGAGAGCTTTTCTCTGAGGGCACAATGAGGAGAGGGACCCAAGCTCTCAGCTCCTCCAGGCCAGAGATTGGGAGGCTGCCATTTTCATTTCCATCCTGCAGAACTCTACGGAAAGTGTTCAGGGAACAAAAGCTCCCGAAAGCAAACCCGAGCAGATTACTTAGCCTGGACCCTGGTAAGGGCGGTGCAATTCTGCCTCAGGCAAAGAAACTTGAGAATCACTACAACAGACCCCTCCCCCAGAAGATCAGCAAGAAATCCAGCCAAGAACAAGTTCACTTACCAAGGAGAACAGCAGAATTCCAGAGGAGGAGAAAGCAAAGCATGGAATCCATGGCTTTCTCCCCATGATTCTTTAGGCTTGCAGTTAATTAAGTTTTTTAATATTAATTTTTTTTATTCTGCTAAATTTTTTTTAACTTTTACCCTCTCCTCTCTTAATGTTTTTTATTTTTTTTTAAGATTTATTTATTTATTTATTTGACAGAGAGAGATCACAAGTAGATGGAGAGGCAGGCAGAGAGAGAGAGAGAGGAGGAAGCAGGCTTCTTCCTGAGCAGAGAGCCCGATGTGGGACTCGATCCCAGGACCCTGAGATCATGACCTGAGCCGAAGGCAGCGGCTTAACCCACTGAGCCACCCAGGCGCCCTCTTAATGTTTTTTAACTAGTTTATCTTAACAATACCTTTCATAAAATAATAATAATCTTTTCTGAACCTTCATTATTATAGTCCTATTTTATCATTCATTGTATCTAACATTATTTTTTTGTATACACATAGGGTTTTTTCTTCTAAAAAATTTGGGGTAAAACTTCTTCTAGTAGATCAAAATATACCCTACATCTGGCTCCGGGATTGTTCTAGTCTCCAGCCCGAGCAAATTCTCTCCACTTTCTTTTTCTTTATTTCCCCAACCAATATAATCAACTCCTTTTTTAGAAATTCAAAAAACATTTTTTTCATCTTTATAGGCATATTCCATCCCTTCATTGTGTATACCCTTATATATGTTTTTCATTCCTTAAAATTTTGGGAGGTAGTTTCTTCTAAGAGACCAAAATACTCCCAAAATTAAGTGGGTGACCCTCTTCTAGTCACCAGTCTAATATATATATATTTTTTTCTTTTTAATATTTTTTATTTATTTGCTTTCTTTTTTTAATTCTTTTTTTCTGAACTTCTTTTTATCCCCTTTCTCCCACCTACGATTTGGAGTCTCTTCTGATTTGGTTAAAGCACATTTTCCTGGGGTCTTTGGCACCCTTTTAGTACTTTATTTGCTCCTTCATATATTCTTATCTGAACAAAATGACAAGGCAGAAAAACTCACCACAAAAAAAAAGAACAAGAGGCAGTACCAAAGGCTAGGGACCTAATCAATACAGACATTGGTAATATGTCATATCTAGAGCTCAAAATGATTATTCTCAAGGTTCTAACCGGGCTCGAAAAAGGCATGGAAGATATTAGAGAAACCCTCTCTGGAGAGATAAAAGCCCTTTCTGGAGAAATAAAAGAACTAAAATCTAACCAAGTTGAAATAAAAAAAAGCTATTAATGAGGTGCAATCAAAAATAGAGGCTCTTACTGCAAGGATAAATGAGGCAGAAGAAAGAATTAGTGATATAGAAGACCAAATGACAGAGAATAGAGAAGTTGAGCAAATGAGAGACAAACAAATACTGGACCAGGAGGGGAGAATTCAAGAGATAAGTGACATCGTAAGATGAAACAACATTAGAATAATTGGGATTCAGAAGATGAAAAAAGAGAGAGGGGAGCAGAAGGTATATTGGAAAGAATTACTGTAGAGAATTACCCTAATATGGCAAAGGCAACAAGCATCAAAATCCAGGAAGCGCAGAGAACCCCCCTCACCATCAATAAGAACAGATCACACACTGCCACCTAATAGTAAAATTTACAAGTCTTAGCAACAAAGAGAAAATCCTGAAAGCAGCCCGGGAAAAGAAATCTGTAACATACAATGATAAAAATATTAGATTGGCAGTAGAATTATCCACAGAGAGCTGGCAGGCCAGAAAGAACTGGCATGATATATTCAGAGCACTAAACAAGAAAAACATACAGCCAAGAATACTATATCCAGCTAGGTTATCATTGAAAATAAAAGGAGAGATAAAAAGCTTCCAGGACAAACAAAAACTGAAAGAATTTGCAAACACCAAACCAGCTCTACAGGAAATATTGAAAGGGGTCCACTAAGCAAAGAGAAACCCTAAAAGTAGTAGATCGGAAAGGAATGGAGACAATATACAGTAACAGTCACCTTACAGGCAATAGAATGGCACTAAATTCATATCTCTCAATAGTTACCCTGAATGTAAATGGGCTAAATGCCCCAATCAAAAGACACAGGGTATCAGAATGGATAAAAAAACAAAACCCATTGGGGCACCTGGGTGGCTCAGTGGGTTAAAGCCTCTGCCTTCAGCTCAGGTTATGATCCCAGGGTCCTGGGATCGAGCCCCGCATCAGACTCTCTGCTAGGCGGGGAGCCTGCTTCTTCCTCTCTCTGCCTGCCTCTCTGCCTACTTGTGATCTGTCTGTCAAATAAATAAATAAAATCTTTTAAAAAAAATCAATATGCTGCCTACAAGACACTAATTTTAGACCTGAAAACACCTCCAGATTTAAAGTGAGGGGGTGGAAAACAATTTACCATGCTAATGGACATCAGAAGAAAGCTGGGGCAGCAATCCTTATATCAGATCAATTAGATTTTAAGCCAAAGGCTATAATAAGAGATGAGGAAGGACACTATATCATACTCAAAGGGTTGTCCAACAAGAAGCTCTAACAATTTTAAATATCTATGCCCCTAACATAGGAGCAGCAAACTACATAAACCAATTTATTAAAAATCAAAGAAACACAATGACAATAATACAATAATAGTAGGGGACTTTAACACTCCCCTCACTAAAATGTACAGATCATCCAAGCAAAAGATCAACAAAGAAATAAAGGCCTTAAATGACACACTGGACCAGATGGACATCACAGATATATTCAGAACTTCCCATCCCAAAGCAACAGAATACACATTCTTCTCTAATGCACATGGAACATTTTCCAGAATAGAGCACATCCTGGGTCATAATCAGGTCTCAACCAATACCAAAAGATTGGGATCATTCTCTGCATATTTTCAGACCACAATGCTCTGAAGCTAGAACACAACCACAAGAGGAAATTTGGAAAGAACCCAAACACATGGAGACTAAACAGCATCCTTATAAAGAATAAATGGATCAACCAGGAAATTAAAGAAGAATTTTAAAAATTCATGGAAACAAAGGAAAATGAAAACACAACAGTTCAAAATCTGTGGGACACAGCAAAGGCAGTCCTGAGAGGAATATATATAGCAATACAAGCCTTTCTCAAGAAACAAAAAAGGTCTTAAATACACAACCTCACCCTACACCTAAAGGAGCTGGAGAAAGAACAACAAAGAAAGCCTAAACCCAGCAGGAGAAGAGAAATAATAAAGATCAGAGCAGAAATCAATGAAAAAGAAACAAACAAAAAAAAGAAAACAATAGAACAAATCAATGAAACAAGGAGCTGGTTTTTTGAAAGAATTAATAAGATTGATAAACCCCTGGCCAGACTTACCAAAAAGAAAAGAGAAAGGACCCAAATAAATAAAATCATGAATGAAAGAGGAGAGATCACAACCAACACCAAAGGAATACAAACTATTATAAGAACATACTATGAGCAACTCTATGCTAAGAAATTTGACAATCTGGAAGAAATTAATGCATTCCTAGAGACATATAAACTACCACAACTGAACCAGGAAGAAATAGAAAACCTGAACAGACCCATAACTAGTAAGGAGATTGAAGCCATCATCAAAAATCTCCCAACAAACAAAAGCCCAGGGCCAAATGACTTCCCAGGGGAATTCCACCAAACATTTAAAGAAGAATTAGTTCCTATTTTCCTGAAACTGTTCCAAAAAATAGAAATGGAAGGGGAACTTCCAAACTCATTTTATGAGGCCAGCATTACCTTGATCCCAGAACCAGGCAAGGATCCCATCCAAAAAGAGAATTAGACACCAATATCCTAGATGAACACAGATGCAAACATTCTCACCAAAATACTAGCCAATAGGATTCAACAGTACATTAAAAAGATTATTCACCACGACCAAGTGGGATTTATTCCAGGGCTGCAAGTTTTGTTTAACATCCACAAATCAATTGATGTGATACAATACATTAATAAAAGAAAGAACAAGAACCATATGATACTCTCAATAGATGCTGAAAAAGCATTTGACAAAGTACAGCATCCTTCCTGATCAAAACTTCAAAGTGTAGGGATAAGGGCACATACCTCAATATTATTAAAGCCATCTATGAAAAACCCACTGCAAATATCATTCTCAATGGAGAAAAACTGAGAGCTTTTCCACTAAGGTCAGGAACATTATCACCACTGCTATTCAACATAGTATTAGAAGTCCTAGCCTCAGCAATCAGACAACAAAAAGAAATTAAAGGCATCCAAATAGGCAAAGAAGAAGTCAAACTCTCACTCTTTGCAGATAATATGATACTATATGTGGAAAACCCAGAAGACTCCACTCCAAATATGCTAGAATTTGTACAGGAATTCAGTAAAGTGTCAGGATATAAAATCAATGCACAGGGGCGCCTGGGTGGCTCAGTGGGTTAAAGCCTCTGCCTTCGGCTCAGGTCATGATCCCAGGGTCCTGGGATCGAGCCCCGCATTGGGCTCTCTGCTCTGCAGGGAGCCTGCTTCCTCCTCTTTCTCTCTGACTGCCTCTCTGCCTGCTTGTGATCTCTGTCTGTCAAATAAATAAATAAAATCTTTAAAAAAAATAAAATCAATGCACAGAAATCAGTTGCATTTCTTTACACCAACAGCAAGACAGAAGAAAGAGAAATTAAGAAGTTGATCCCATTTACAATTGCACCCAAATCCATAAGATACCTAGGAATAAACCTAACCAAAGAGGCAAAGAATCTGTATTCAGAAAACTATAAAGTAATCATGAAAGAAACTGAGGAAGACACAAAGAAATGGAAAAATCTTCCATGCTCCTGGATTGGAAGAACAAATATTGTGAAAATGTCTATGCTACCTAAGGTAATCTACACATTTAATGCAATCCTTATCAAAATCCCATCCTTTTTTTTTTTTTTTTCATAAAAATGGAACAAATAAGCCTAAAATTTATATGGAACCAGAAAGGACCTCGAATAGCCAAAGGAATATTGAAAAAGAATGCCAAGGTTGGAGGCATCACAATTCCGGACTTCAATCTCTATTACAAAGCTGTCATCATCAAGACAGTACGGCACTTGCACAAAAATGGACACATAGATCAATGGAAAAGAACAGAGAGCCCAGAAATAGACCCTCAACTCTATGGTCAACTAATCTTCGACAAAGCAGGAAAGAATGGCCGACAGAAAAAAGACAGTCTCTTCAACAGATGGTGTTGGGAAAATTGGACAGCCACATGCAGAAGAATGAAACTGGACCATTTCCTGACACCACACATGAAAATAGACTCAAAATGGATGAAGGACCTCAATGTGAGAAAAGAATCTATCAAAATCCTTGAGGAGAACACAGGCAGCAACCTCTTCAACCTCAGCCACAGCAATTTCTTCCTAGGAACATCGACAAATGCAAGGGAAGCAAGGGCAAAAATGAATTATTGGGATTTCATCAAGATCATAGCTTTTGCACAGCAAAGGAAACAGTTAACAAAACCAAAAGACAACTGACAGAATGGGAGAAGATATTCACAAATGACATATCAGATAAAGGGCTAGCATCCAAAATCTATAAAGAACTTAGCGAACTCCACACCCAAAGAACAAATAATCCAATCAAGAAATGGGCAGAGGACATGAACAGACATTTCTGCGAAGAAAACATCCAGATGGCCAACAGACACATGAAAAAGTGCTCCACATCACTCAGCTTCAGCGAAATACAAATCAAAAGCACAATGAGATACCACCTCACACCAGTCAGAATGGCTAAAATTAACAAGTTAGGAAATGACAGATGCTGGTGAGGATGTGGAGAAAGGGGGACCCTCCTACACTGTTGGTGGGAATGCAAGCTGGTGCAACCACTCTGGAAAACAGCATGGAAGTCCCTCAAAAAGTTGAAAATAGAGCCACCCTATGACCCAGCAATTGCACTACTGAGTATTTACCCTAAAGATAAAAACGTAGTGATCCAAAGGGCACATGCACCTGAATGTTTATAACAGCAATGTCCACAATAGCCAAACTATGGAAAGAACCTAGATGTCCATCAACAGATGAATGGATAAAGAAGAAGTGAGAAGTGGTATATATATATATATATGTATATATATATATATATATATACACACACACAATGGAATACTATGCAGCCATCAAAAGAAATGAAATCTTGCCATTTGCGACGACATGGATGGAACTAGAGGGTATTATGCTCAGCGAAATAAGTCAATTGGAGAAAGACAACTATCATATGATCTCCCTGATATGAGGAAGTGGAGATGCAACGTGGGGGGTTTGGGGGGTTTGGGGGGTAGGAAAAGAATGAATGAAACAAGATGGGATCAGGAGGGAGACAAACCATAAGAGACTCTTAATCTCGCAGAACAAGCTGAGGGTTGCTGGGGGGAGGAGGGTCGGGAGAGGGTGGTGGGTTTATGGACATTGGGGAGTGTTGAGGTCCATTATCAAAGGAATAAGACCAAGACAAAGTGAAAGTTATGCAAAGCTTTATTCTATGCCAAGCATTAGAAGTTAGACTGACTGGCCAGGGGAATGAGACTGAGTCAAAGTGAAAGTTATGCAAAGCTTTATTCTATGCCAAGCATTAGAAGTCAGACTGACTGCCCAGGGCCACCTCTGAAGAGAGCGACCCCGTCCCAATCTCACAGGCTGGTTTTATAGGGCATAACCGCAGACCTCAAGGTACGTGGCTTCTATCGTTAAGGCATTTACTCCCAGAATCGATACCCAGAACTGATACCAGGAACTGCTGGGGTGTTTAATCCTGGAATGAAGTCCGTGGATGTAAACAACAATATGGCTACCTATGCAATATGGAGTCACTCTGGCTAAGCAGGCCCTAATAGTTAAACAGGTTTTAACATTAAATCGACCCTAATGGGGGTGTGTGTGCTGTGGTGAGTGCTGTGAAGTGTGTAAACCTTGCAATTCACAGACCTGTATGCCTGGGGCTAAAAATACATTATATGTTCATAAAAAAAATTAAAAATTAAAAAACTGATCAATATACTATTTATGGGAGACTCATTTTAGAAAAAAGTCACCTCCAGATTAAAAGTGAGGGGATGGAGAACAATTTATCTTTTGTCTAGACAACAATAGAAATAGACAACAAAAGAAAGCTGTAACCATCCTTATATCAGATAAACTAAATTTTTTTTAAAGATTTTATTTATTTGACACAGAGAGAGAGATTGCAAGTAGGCAGAGAGGCAGACAGAGAGAGGGGGGAAAGCAGGATCCCCACTGCACAGAGAGCCTGATGTGGGGCTCTATCCCAGGACCCTGAGATCATGACCTGAGCTGAAGACAGAGGCTTAACCCACTGAGCCACCCAGGCGCCCCAGATAAACTAAATTTTAAGTCAAAGACTGTAATAAGAGATGAGGAAGGACACTATCTCATAATAAAAGGGTCTATCCAGTAAGAAGTAAGAAGATCTAACAATTGTAAATATTTATGCACCTTCCTTTGGGAAAAACAAAATATATAAACCAATTATTAACAAAATTAAAGAAATTCATTGATAATAATACAATAGTAGTAGGGTACTTTAACTCCCCACTTACAACAATAGACAGATGATCTAAGCAAAAGATCAACAAGGACACAACAGCTTTGAGTGACACAATGGACCAGACAGACTTAACAGATATATTCAGAGCATTTCATCCTAAAGCAACAGAATACACATTCTTCTCAAGTGTACATGGACCATTCTCCAGGATAGATCACATTGTAGGTCACAAATCAGGACTCAACTGGGACAAAAAGATTAAGATTATACCATGCATATTTTCAGACCACAATGCCATAAAACTTAAGTCAACCACAAGAAAATATTTGGAAGGACCACAAATACGTGGAGGTTAAAGAACAACCTACTATAAAAAGGAATAGGTATCAGGATAGTAAAACAGAATTTTAAAAAAATACATGGAAGAAAATTAAATGAAATCACAACAGTTCAGAACCTTTGGGATGCAGAAAAGGCAGTCCTAAGAGGGAAGCATATAGCAACACAGGCCTTCCTCAAGAAACAAGGGAAATCTCAAATACACAACCTAAGCTTACACCTAAAGGAGCTTGGAAAAGAATAGCAAATAAAACCTAATCCCAGCAGAGGAAAAAAATAATAAATATTAGGGTAGAAATCAATGATATAGAAATTAAAAAAAAAAAACACACTAGAACAGATCAATGAATCTAGGAGTTGGTTCACTGAAAGAATTAATAAGGTCAATAACCGAAAATCACCAAACTGTAGAAAGAGCCAAGATGCCCTTCAACAGATGAATAAAGAAGATATAGTCCATATATACAATGGAGTATTATGTTTCCATCAGAAAAGATGAATACCCAACTTTTGTGTCAACATGGACAGGACTGGAGGAGATTATGCTGAGTGAAATAAGTCAAGCAGAGAGAGTCAATTATCATATATTTTCACTTACTTGTGGAGCATAAGGAATAACATGGAGGACATTGGGAGAAGGAGAGAATAAAGGAGTTGGGGGAAATCGGAGGGGGAGACAAACCTTGAGAGACTGCAGATCCTGAGAAACAAACTGAGGGTTTTGGAGGGAAGGGACATGCAGATGGGTGAGCCTGGTGGTGGGTATTAAGGAGAGCATTATTGCATGGAGCACTGGTGCATAAACAATGAATCTTGGAACACTGAAAAAATAAAATTAAATTAAAAATGAAATAAAATAAAAATAAACAACAACAAAAATAAGGTCAATGAGCCCTTAGCTAGACATCAAAAGGAAAAGAGAAAGGAACCAAATCAATAAAATAATGAACCAAAGAGGAGAGGTCACAACCAACAGTGAAAAAATACAATTATAAAAACATACTATGACAATTATATGCCAACAAATTAGGCAATCTGGAAGAAATGGATGCATTCTTAGAAACACACTAACTACCAAAACTGAACCAGGAAGAAATAGGAAACCTGAATAGACCCACAACCAGCAACAAAATTGAATCAGTAATCCAAAATCTCCCAACAAACAAGACTTGAGGGCCAGATGGCTTCCCAGTGGAATTCTTCCACATATTTAAAGAAGAATTAATATGTAGACTCAATACCTCTTCTTCTGAAGCTGTTTCAAAAAATAGAAATGGAAGAAAAACTTCCAAACTCATTCTGTGTAGACAAAATAACCAAAATTACCTTGACCGCAAAACCAAAGACCACACCAAAAAGGAGAATTACCTACCAATATCCTTGATGAATGTGGATGCAAAAATCCTCACCAAGATACTATCTAATAGAATCCAACAGCACTTCAAAATGATTATTCACCATAGCCAAGTGGGATTTATTCCTCGGCTCCAGAGCTGGTTCAACATCCACAAATCAATCAATGTGCTACACATTAATAAAAGAAAGGACAAGAACCATATGAACCTCTCAATAGATGCAGCAAAAGCATTTAACAAAGCACAGCATCCTTTTTGATTAAAACTCTCCATAGTGTAGGGGTAGAAGGAACATACCTCAATATCATAAAAGCCATATAGGAAAAACCCACAGCAAATATCATCCTCAATGGGGAAAAACTGAGAGCTTTTCCCCTAATGTCAGGAACGTAATAGGGATGTCCACTCCCACCGCTTTTGTTCAACATAGTATTAAAAGTCCTAGCAACGCCAATCAAACAACAAAAAGAAGTAAAAAGCATCCAAATAGGCAAAGAAGTCAACTCTCAGTCTTCACAGACACCATGACACTCTATGTAGAAAACTCAAACGATTCCACCCAAAAATTGCTAGAACTGAAACAGGAATTCAACAAAGTCACAGGATATAATGCACAGTAATCAGTTGCACTTCTATACATTAACAATGAGGCAGAAAAAAGAGAAACCAAGGAATCAATCCCGCTTACAATTGCACCAAAAACCATAAGATACCTAGGAATAAACCTAACCAATGAGGTAAGAGATCTGTATTCTGAAATCTGTAGAATGCTCATGAAAGAAACTGAGGCAGACACAAAGAAATGGAAAAACATTCCATGCTCATGGATTGCAAAAACAAATATTGTTAAAATGTCTATGCTACCCAAAGCAATATACATATTCAGTGCAGTCCCTATCAAAATACCATCAGCATTTTTCATAAAGCTGAAGCAAACAATCCTAAAATTTGTATGGAACCAAAAAAGATACAAAGAACAACCAAAGGAATGTTGAAAAAGAAAAGCAAAGCTTATCGCTTCACAATTCCAGACTTCAAGCTGTATTACAAAGCTGTTATCTTCAAGACAGTATGGCGCTGGTACAAAAATAGACACATAGATCAGTGGAGCAGAGGACAGAACCCAGAGATGGACCCCCAACTCTACAGTCAACTAATCTTCAACAAGGCCAGAAAGAATATCCAATGAAAGAAGACAGTCTTTTCAACAAATGGTGTTGGAAAAATTGGACAGCCACATGCAGAAGAATGAAACTTGACCACCTTTTACACCATAAACAAAAATATACTCAACTGCAATGAAAGACCTAACTGTGAAACAGGAGTACATCAAAATCCTAGAGAATGCAGTTAACAACTTTTTTTTAAACCTCAGCCACAGCAACTTCTTGCTAGACACATCATTCCAAAGGCAAGAAAAACATGGCAAAAATGAACTATCAGGACTTCATCAAGATAAGGTTTTTTCATAGCAAAAGAAACAGTCAACAAAACCAAAAGAGAACTAACAGAATGGAAGAAGATATTTGCAAATGACATCGAATAAAAACTTAGTATCCAAAATCTATAAAGAGCTTATCAAACTCAACATCCAAAGAACAAATAATCCAGTCAAGAAATGGGCAGAGAACTCCATTTCAACCAGACCTCTGAATTTAGCTAGATATCTACCAAACCAGTCTGAACACCCACAAAATCAGCCTAAGATGTAAGATTATATGTCTGGATCTCTACAAGGGCAGAAGATCTTCAGTCCAGAGGTACAAAGGATGAAGTTGTGATTGTGCAGACAGATATCACAGGATAAACAGAAGGGGGGAGGTGGCCAACAGGAGCTACCCAGTGGAAAGTAAAAAAAATCCCAGTGCAAAAGCATCCTATACCTGGGGACCAGTGATAGCTTGCAGAGTGGCAGTGGTAGGATGGGAAGCACCCTATAACAGTACTCAAACAGAATCCAGGAGTTTAAGAGGTAAACACCAGGACCAGGGAAACCACCGGTGTGGACCTGTACCTCCAGAACTGGGGGGCTGGCAGCCACTGCCCAAACCCACTCAGATCAGGATCACTGACAGTTTTGGAGGCACATGGGGCACAGAAGCAGGGGCCTGGGTTGACCGCTGAGAGGATTGCTGGGGAGGTGCACTGTTTGTGGGAAGTTTTGGCTTTTGATGGTGCTTACAGAGGGGAAGACTGTTTCAGAGAGTTTAGAGAGGAGCAGATTGTGGCTTCTCTCCTCTGGGGTGGAGGTCTGGGAACACACATTTTCCTTCTCCCTGACCCTCTGAAAAGGCACCAAAAAAACTATCAGAGAACAAAATCCACCAGAGAACAAAAGACCAAAAAAACGGTTTCCATGGAGCCCAGCCCTTTGATGAGGGCAAGCAGTATTGACTGAAAAACAATGAGGCAGACCCTTCCCCCAAGAAACAGAAGGACAACAACTTGAGGGTGCTCATAAAACTGTAAAACCCCAACACCAGGGGAAAATAGTATACTGAACTCCTGATGTTGCCTCACAGCCTGTATATTTCTTAGATACAACTTTTTTATTCTTTCTCATGCTTCTTCTCCATTTTTTTCTTTTTACCTACTTAAAATTTCAACTAGATGCCTAATACAACATTTTCCATAATAACTTTTTAACTCCTACTGTTTCACACATATACTTTTATTCCTCTTTTTATTTTTTTTTAAGATTTTATTTATTTATTGGACAGAGAGAGATCACAAGTAGGCAGAGAGGCAGGTAGAGAGAGAGAGGAGGAAGCAGGCTCCCCCCCCCCCAATGTGGGGCTCGATCCCAGGACCCTGGGATCATGATCTGAGCCGAAGGCAGAGGCTTTAACCCTCTGAACCACCCAGGCGCCCCTCCTCTTTTTATTTTATATAGATGATGATGATGATAGATGATAGATGATAGATAGATAGATAGATAGATAGATAATAGATAGATATAGATATAAGCTTCAATGTAGTCCCTTTTCCTTTTTTCCCTATTCAATATTACCTATATATACTAGTTTTAATTTCACTGTAACTCTGGGAAGTAGTGTTCCCTAACAAAGAGAAAAATATACACCAGGGAAGAACTGAAACACCCTACCTCACCCACATTAAGAGATTATAGCCCTCCTCCCCACCCTTTTTTCCCCAACTTTATACATCTTATTCTTGGGTTTTATTTTGGCTGGATTTTCTTGGTGGTTGCTTCTGATTGCTCCAAACTTTCCCAGGGAGCACCTTGCCTGGATTGTGATTGATATTTTTGACTCTGTACATTCCTTCAACCAACCCTCAACAGAATGACTAGGAGGAAGTCCCAACAAAGAAAAGAACCAGAGAAAATGGCCTCTCCTGCTACCTAATGGATATGGATATAAGGAAGATGTCAGAAATAAATTTCAGGGTAACACTTATGAAGACAACAGCTAGGATGGAGAAAACCATTAACAGCAACATAGGTTATCTAAGGGCAGAGATGAGAGCTAATCAGGCTGAACTTAAAAATGCTATGAACGAGATGCAGTCCAAGATAGATACTCTAACACCTAGGGTAAACAAAGCAGAAGAATGAATTAGTGATCTAGTACAAGCTGATAGAAAGGAAGGAACAAGAGGAGGCCTGGAGCAAATACCTTAAAATCCATGAAAACAGAATTAGAGAAATAAACAATGCCATAAAAAATTCAATGTCAGAATTATTGGGCTCCCTGAATGGGTGGAGAGAGAGAGAGGACTAGAAGATATATTTCAGCAAATCATAGCTGAGAACTTCCTTAATCTGGGGAATGAAATAAGCATTCATCTCCTAGAGGCAGAGAGGACCCCCTCCTACGATCAAGGAGAACAGACAAATGCCTGACATGTAATCGTAAAACTCGCAAATCTTAGAACCAAGGAAACCATCTTAAGGGCAGTTAGGGGGTAGAGATTCCTCACATACAGAGGAAGGAACATCAGAATAATGTCAGACCTGTACACAGAGACCTGACAACCCAGAAAGGGCTGGCAAGACATATTCAGGGCAATAAATGAGAAGAACATGCAGCCAAGAGTACTTTATCCTGCAAGACTGTCATTCAGAAGAGATGAAGAAATAGTTTCCAGAATGGGCAGAAACTGAAAGAATATGTGACCATTAAGATGGCCTTGCAAGAAATATTGAGAGGTTCTATAAAAGGAGAAAGACCCCAAGAGTGATATACAGCAGAAATTTACAGAGACAATCTATAGAAAAAAGGACTTTACAGGCAACATGATGACAATAAAATCATATCTTTCAATAACTACTCTCATTGTAAACAGCCTAAATGCTCCATGAGATGGCACAGGGTTGAAGACTGGATAAAAATACAGGACCCATCCATATGCTATCTACAAGAGACTCATTTGGAACCTAAAGATACATCCAGACTGAAGTGAAGGGATAGAGAACCATTTTTCATGCCAACAGGCCTCAAAAGAAAGCTGGGGTAGCAATTCTTATATCAGACAAATAAGATTTCAAGCTAAAGACAGTAGTTAAAGATACAGAAGGACACTATACTACTCTTTTTTATATTAACATATAATAATGTATTATCTGCCCCAGAGATACATGTCTCTGAATCATCATGCTTACACATTTCACAGCACTCACCATGGCACATACCCTCACCAATGTCCATAACCCAGCTACCCTAACCCGACCTCAAACCCCCACCCCCAGCAAGTCTCAGGTTGTTTCATGAGATTGAGAGTCTCTTATGGTTTATCTCTCGCAATCCTATCTCATTTCATTTTTCCCTTCCCTACCCCCCATAACCGCCCGCCATGCCACTCAAATTCCTCATATCAAAGAGACCATATGATAATTGTCTTTCTCTGATTGACTTATTTTGCTAAGCATAATACCCTCTAGTTCCATCCACGTTGTCACAAATGGCAAGATTTCATTTCTTTTGATAGCTGCATAGTATTCCATTGAATATATATACAACCTCTGCTTTATCCTTTCATCTGTTGATGGACATCTAGGATCTTTCCATAGTTTGGCTATTGTGGACATTGCTGCTATAAACATATGGATGCGTGTGCCCCTTTGGAACACTACAATTATATTTTTATGGTAAATACCTAGTAGTGTGATTGACCAGATTGTTTTTCAGAGACCACAGTCTTTCATGGTTCGACTCCCCCTCCAAGTTCCCCCAACTCCCTTCCTTCTCCTCTCCATCTCCCCATGTCCTCCATGTTATTCCTTATGCTCCACAAATAAGTGAAACCATATGATGGTTGACTCTCTCTGCTTGACTTACTTCACTCAGCATAATCTCTTCCAGTCCCATCCCTGTTGATACAAAAGTTGGGTATTCATCCTTTCCGATGGTGGCATAATACTCCATAGTGTATATGGACCACATCTTCTTTATCCATTCGTCCCTTGAAGGGCATCTTGGCTCTTTCCACAGTTTGGCAATTGTGGCCATTGTTGCTATGAACCTTGGGATACGTATGGCCCTTCTTTTCACTGCATCTGTATCTTTGGGGTGAATACCCAGTAGTGCAATTTCAGGGTCATAGGGAAGCTCTATTTTTAATTTCTTAAGGAATTTCCACACTGTTATCCAAAGTGGCTTCACCAACTTGCATTCCCACCAACAGTGTAAGAGGGTTCCCTTTTCTCCACAGCCTCTCCAACACATGTTATTTACTGTCTTGTTAATTTTGGCCCTTCTAACTGGTGTAAGGTGGCATCTCACTGTGGTTTTGATTTGAATCTCCCTGATGGCCAGTGATGATGAACATTTTTTCATGTGTCTGATAGCCGTTTGTATATCTTCATTGGAGAAGTGTCTGTTCATGTCTTCTGCCCATTTCTTGATTGGATTACTTGTTCTTTGGGTGTGGAGTTTGATAAGTTCTTTATGGATTTTGGATACTAGCCCTTTATCTGATATGTCATTTGCGTATATCTTCTCCCATTCTGTCAGTTGTCTTTTGGTTTTGTTGACTGTTTCCTTTGCTGTGAAAAAGCTTTTGATCTTGATGAAGTCCCAATAGTTCGTTTTTGTCCTTGCTTCCCTAGCCTTTGACGATGTTTCTAGGAAGGAGTTGCTGTGGCTGAGGTCGAAGAGGTTGCTGCCTGTGTTCTCCTCAAGGATTTGGATGAATTCCTGTCTCACATTCAGGTCTTTCGTCCATTTTGAGTTTATTTTTGTGTGTGGTGTAAGGAAATGGTCCAGTTTCATTTTTCTGCATGTGGCCGTCCAATTTTCCCAACACCATTTGTTGAAGAGACTGTCTTTTATCCTCTGGGCATTCTTTCCTGTTTTGTTGAAGATTCGTTGACCATAGAGTTGAGGGTGTATTTCTGGACTCTCTGTATTCTGTTCCATTGACCCATGTGTCTGTTTTTGTGCCAGTACCATACTGTCTTGATGATGACAGCTATGTAATAGAGCTTGAAGTCTGGAATTGTGATGCCACCAACTTGGCTTTCTTTTTCAACATTCCTCTGGCTATCCAGGGTCTCTTCTTGTTCCATATAAATTTTAGGATTATTTGTTCCATTTCTTTGAAAAAAAAAATGGATGGGATTTTGATAGGGATTGCATTAAATGTGTAGATTGCTCTAGGTAGCATAGACATGTTCACAATATTTGTTCTTCCAATCCATGAGCATGGAACATTTTTCCATTTTTTTGGTGTCTTCCTCAATTTCTTTCATAAGTACTTTATAGTTTTCTGAGTACAGATTCTTTGCCTCTTTGGTTAGGTTTATTCCTAGGTATCTTATGGTTTTGGGTGCAATTGTAAATGGGATCAACTTCTTAATTTCTCTTTCTTCTGTCTTGCTGTTGGTGTATAGAAATGCAACTGATTTCTGTGCATTGATTTTATATTCTGACACTTTACTGAATTCTTGTATGTAAGAGTTCTAGCAGTTTTGGAGTGGAGTCCTTTGGGTTTTCCACATAAAGTATCATATCGTCTGCAAAGAGTGAGAGTTTGACTTCTTCTTTGCTGATTTGGATGCCTTTAATTTCTTTTCATTGTCTGATCGCTGAGGCTAGGACTTCTAGTACAATGTTGAACAGCAGTGGTGATAGTGGACATTCCTGCCATGTTCCTGACCTTAGGGGTAAGCTCTTAGTTTTTCCCCATTGAGAATGATATTCGTTGTGGGCTTTTCATAGATGGTTTTGATGATATTGATAGTGTGTGCCCTCTATCCCTACACTTTGAAGAGTCTTGATTGGGAAAGGATGCTGTACTTTGTCAAGTGCTTTTTCAGCATCTATTGAGAGTATCATATGGTTCTCATTCTTTCTTTTATTAATGTATTGTATCACATTGATTGATTTGCGGATGCTGAACCAACCTTGCAGCCCAGGAATAAATCCCACTTGGTAGTGGTGAATAATCCTTTTAAGGCACTGTTGGATCCTATTGGCTAGTATTTTGGTGAGAATTTTTGCATCTGTGTTCATCAAGGATATTGGTCCATAATTCTCCTTTTTGATGGGGTCTTTGGTTTTGGGATCAAGGTAATGCTGGCCTCATAAAATGAGTTTGGAAGTTTCCCTTCCGTTTCTATATTTTTTGGAACAGTTCCAGGAGAACAAGTTAATTCTTCTTTGAATGTTTGGTAGAATTCCCCTGGTAAGCCATCTGGCCCTGGGCTCTTGTTTGTTCACAGATTTCTGATGATTGCTTCAATCTCCTTACTGATTATGGGTCTGTTCAGGTTTTCTCTTTCTTCCTGGTTCAGTTTTGGGAGTTTATATGTCTCTAGGAATGCGTCCATTTCTGCCAGATTGTCAAATTTGCTGGCGTACAGTTGCTCATAATATGTTCTTATAATTGTTGGTATTTCTTTGGTGTTGGTTGTGATCTCTCCTCTTTCACTCATGATGTTATTAAATCGGGTTCCTTCTCTTTTCTTTTTGATAAGTGTGGCCAGGGGCTTATCAATCTTAACCAATTCTTTCAAACAACCAGCTCCTGGTTTCATTGATCTGTTCTCCTGTTCTTTTGGCTTCTATTTCACTGATTTCTGCTCTGATCTTTATTATTTCTCTTCTGCTGGGTTTAGGCTTTACTTGCTGTTCTTTCTCCAGCCCCTTTAGGTGTAGGGTTAGGTTGTGTACTTGAGATCTTTCTTGTTTCTTGAGAAAGGCTTGTATTACTATATACTTTTCTCTCAGGACCACCTTTGCTGTGTCTCACAGATTTTGAACTGTTGTGTTTTCATTTTCATTTGTTTCCATGAATTTTTTAAATTCTTCTTTAACTTCCTGGTTGACCCATTCATTCTTTAGTAGGATGCTCTTTAGCCTCCGTGGATTTGAGTTCTTTCCAACTTTCCTGTTGTGATTGAGCTCTAGCATTGTGGTCTGAAAATATGCAGGGAATGATCCCAATCTTTTGGTACCAGTTGAGACCTGATTTGTGACCCTTGATGTGATCTATTCTGGAAAATGTTCCACGTGCACTAGAGAAGAATGTGTATTCTGTTGCTTTGGGTTGGAAAGTTCTGAATATATCTGTGATTCCATCTGGTCCAGTGTATCATTTAAATCTTTATTTCCTTGTTGTTCTTTTGCTTAGATGATCTGTCTGTTTCAGTTAGAAGGGTGTTAAAGTCCCCTACTATTATTGTATTATTGTTAATATGTTTCTTTGATTTTGTTATTAATTTGTTTATATAATTGGCTGCTCCATGTTAGGGATATAGGTATTTAAAATTGTTAGATTTTCTTGTTGGACAGACCCTTTAAGTAAGATATAGTGTCCTTCCATATCTCTTATTATAGTCTTTGTCTTAAAGTCTAATTTATCTGACATAAGTGTTGCCACCAAAGCTTCCTTTGATGTCCATTAGCACGGTAAATTATTTTCCACCCCCTTACTTTAATCTGGAGGTGTTTTAGGTTCTAAAATGAGTTTCTTATAGACAGCATATCAATGGTTCTTGTTTCTTTTATCCATTCTGATGCCCTGTGTCTTTTTATTGGGGCATTTAGCCCATTTACATTCAGGGTAACTATTGAAATATATGAATTTAGTGCCATTGTATTGCCTGTAAGGTGACTCTTACTGTATATTGTATCTGTCCCTTTCTCATCTGTAACTTTTAGGCTCTGTTTTGCTTAGAGGACCGCTTTCAATATTTCCTGTAGGGCTGGTTTGTTGTTTGTAAATTCTTTTAGTTTTTGTTTGTCCTGGAAGCTTTTTATTTCTCCTTCCTTTTTCAGTCCTACCAGGATATACTTCTTTATCCAGCCTACCTGGATATACTATTTTTGGCTACATGTTTTTCCTTTTGTTCCCTGAACGCTTTCCATACAACTTTGGAGGATGTTGTGGCCTCCCAATCTCTAGCCCTGTAGGAGCCAAGAGCTCAGGATCCCACTCCTCAGTGTGCCCTCAGAGAAAAGCAGTCAATTCTTCCCATCTTCCTGGTCTCCAGCTGCACTCCATGTTCACCCAGTCTGGGACCAAGTGTTTCTATCTCTGGTGCATGGCCCTGTTGGAGTCTCCAAACCCAGCAGATTCCTGCCACATGCTCCCACACTGCTCTTCCCAGAGGAGGAAGGTGGGTCTTTCCCTAGATTTGCCACTGTGGTGTCCCTGCTGAAGAGTAGTGGCCTGACTGTGCCTTGGATCACAGTTTAAGGTAACCCCCAGCTGAGAGCACACTCCTTGGCTCTGCCTCTATAGCCAGCTTCCCTGTTCCAATAGTTGGAAGCTCCGCCACACTCAGACATCCCTAGTCTTTCTGTGACCCTGCAGGTACTGAGAGCATACTGTCCACATGAGGACTCCACCACCCACTTAGCCTCTGGAGCAATGTCCCTCAATGGAGCATACTTCTAAAAGTTCTAATTTTGTGCTCTGCTGCTCTCTCACTTGCTGGGAGTCAGCTCCTCCACCCATGGTCTATCTTCTCATTGCTTCAGATTCATTTCACACATCCTACCTTCCAGAAAGTGGTCAATTTTCTGTTCCTAGAATTGCTGATCCTCCACCCTTCTGTCTCCTTTTGAGTTTGTAGGTGCTCAGAATGTTTTGATAACTTCCTGGGATGTGATGATATTTCAGTCTCCTACTCCTCCCCATCTTGCTTCCTCCCATTATATCATTCTTAAAGGGCCTATCCAATAAGAGGATCTAACAATTGTAAATATCTATGCCCCAACATGGGAGCAGCCAGCTACATAAGCCAACTATTCACCAAAATAAAGACACATGTTGATAATAATATGTTAATAATAGGATACCTCAAAATTCCACTCTTAGCAATAGATGGATCATCTAAGGAGAAAGTCAACAAAGAAACAAGAGCTTTAAATGATACATGGATCAGATGGACCTCATAAATATATACAGAACATTCTACACTAAAACAACAGCATACTCATTTTCCTTGAGTGCACATGGAGCTTACTCCAGAACAGACCATATACTGGGTCACAAATCAGGTCTCAACAGATATTAAAAGATTGAGATTATACCCTGTATATTCTCAGACCACAGTGCTTTGAAACTGGAACTCAATCACAAGAAAAAATTTGGAAGAAATTCAAACACTTGGGACTAAAGATCATCCTGCTTAAGAATGTTTGGGTCAACCAGGAAATCAAAGAACTTAAACAATTCATGGAGAGCAATGAGAATGAAAACACATTAGTTCCAAAACTATGACATATGGCAAAGGCAGTCTTTAGGAGGAAATATGTAGCCTCCAAGCCTCACTCACTTAAAAAAAAAAAAAAAAAGAAAGAAAAAAGAAAAATCCTGAATTCACCAACTAACTTTATACCTTATGGAACTGGAGAAAAAAGAACAAATGAAGTCTAAGTCCCACATGAGAATAGAAATGATTAAGATTAGAGTAAAAATGAATGAATTAGAAACCAGAAATACAGTGGAGCAGATCAACAAAACTCAAAGCTAGTTCTCCAAAGAATTAATAAGATCTATAAACCACTGGCCAGGCTTATCCAAAAGAAAAGAGAAAGGACCTAAATTAATAAAATTATGAATTAAAAGGAAGAGACACCACTAACACCAAGAATATAAAAACTATTATCAGAAATTATTACCAACAACTTAATAAATTAAGCAAACTGGAAGAAATGGATATCTTCCTGGAAACCTATGAACTACAAGACTGAAACAGGAAGAAAATGACAACCTGAATAGACCAATATCTATTAACGAGATTGAAGCAGTGATCAAAAACCTCCCAAAAGACAGGAGTCCAGGACCTGGTGAATCCCCTGGGGAATTCTATCAATCACTCAAAGAAGAAATAATACATATTCTCCTGAAGTTGTTTCAAATAATAGAAACAGTTGGAAAATTTCCAGACTCTTTCTATGAAGCCAGCATTACCCTGATCCCCAAACCAGGCAAAGACCCCACCAAAGAGGAGAATTTCAGACCAATATCCCTGATGAAGATGGATGCCAAGATTCTCACCAAGATCCTAGCTAAAAGGATCCAACAGTACATTAAAAAGATTATCCGGGGAGGTGAACCATGAGAGACTATGGACTCTGAAAAACAATCTGAGGGTTTTGAAGGGGCGGAGGGTGGGAGGTTGGGGGAACCAGGTGGTGGGTATTAGAGAGGGCACGGATTGCATGGAGCACTGGGTGTGGTGCAAAAGCAATGAATACTGTTACACTGAAAAGAAATTTTAAAAAGAGAGAACTATAAAATAATTTATCCACAAAAAAAAAAAAAATTATCCGCCATGACCAGGTGAGATTTATCCACAGGATACAAGGGTGAAACATAGGCAGTAACCTCTTCAACATAGGCCACAGCAACTTTTTTCAAGGCATATCTCCAAAGGCAAAAGAAACAGAAGTGAAAATGAACTTTGGGACTTCATCACGTTCAAATCTTTTGCACAGCAAAGGAAATAGTCAACAAAACAAAGAGGCAACCCACGGAATGGGAGAAGATATTCACAAATGACACTACAGACAAAGGGCTGATATCCAAGATCTCTAAAGAACTCCTCAAACACAACACTCAAAAAACAAATAATCACATAAAAAAATGGGTAGCAGACATGAGCAGACACCTCTCCAAAGAAGACATACAAATGGCTAACAGACACATGAAAAAATGTTCATCACCATTAGCCTTCAGAGAGATTCAAATCAAAACCACACTGAGCTACCACCTTACACCAGTTAGAATGGCCAAAATTAATAAGACAGGAAACAACAGCTGTTGAAGAGGCCAACAGGTATTGGAGTAAGGGGAACCCTCTTACACTGTTGGTGAGAATGCAAGTTGGTACAGCCACTTTGGAAAACAGTGTGGAGATTCCTTAAGAAATTAAAAATAGAGCTACCCTATGACCCTGCAGTTGCACTACTGAGTATTTAACCCAAAGATACAGATGTAGTGAAAGTAAGGGCCATCTGTACCCCAATGTTCATAGCAGCAGTGGCCACAATTGCCAAACTGTGGAAAGAGCCAAGATGCCCTTCAAGGGATGAATGGATAAAGAAGATATGGTCCATATAGACAATGGAATATTATGCTTCCATCAGAAAGGGTGAATACCCAACTTTTGTTTCAACATGGATAGGACTGGAGTAGATTATGCTCATTGAAATAAGTCAAGCAGAGAGAGTCAATTATCATATGGTTTCATTTACTTGTGGAACATAAGGAATAACATGGAGGAGGACATTAGGAGAAGGAAAGGAAAAGTGAATTGGAGGAAACTGGAGGGGGAAATGAATATGAGAGACTGCAGACTCTGAGAAACAAACAGAGGGTTTTGGAGGGTAGATGGGTGGGCTGTTAGATGAGCCTGGTGGTGGGTATTAAGGATGACATGTATTGCATGGAGCACTGGGTGTGATGCATAAACAATGAATCTTGGAACACTGAAAAAATAAAATAAAATTTAAAAAAAGAAGAAGAACGACAGACCAATATCTTTAAGGACTATGGATTTCAAAATTCTCAACAAGATCCTAGCTAATAAGATCCAACAGTACATTAAAAGGATTACTAACCATGATCAGGTGGGATTTATCCCTGTATTCAAGGGTTGTTCAACATTTGGATATTAATAAGAGGAGAGAGAAGAACCATATGGTCCTCTCAATTGATGCAGAAAAACATTTGACAAAATGCAGCATCCTTTCCTGGTTAAACTCTTCAAGATGTAGGGGTGCCTGGGTGGCTCAGTGGGTTAAGCCTTGCCTTTGGCTCAGGTCATGATCTCAGGGTCCTGGGATCAAGCCCCTCATTGAGCTCTCTGCTCAGCAGGGAGCCTGCTTCCCCCTCTCTCTCTGCTGCTCTCCCTGCTTGTGATCTCTCTCTCTATGTCAAATAAATAAATAAAATTAAAAAATGAACTCTTCAAAATGTAGGGATAGAGGGAACATTCCTTAAACTTATGGAAACCATCTATGAAAAGCCCACAGCAAATATCATTCTCAATGGGGAAAAGCTGAGAGCTTTTCCCTTAAGATCAGGAACTTGACAAGGATGCCTACTCTTGCCACTACTGTTCAACAAAGTACTAGAAGTCCTAGCCTCAGCAATCAGATAGCAGAAAGAAATAAAATATATTCAAATTGACAAAGAAGAAGTCAAACTCTCTCTTCAGAGATGACACGATACATTATGGAGAAGCCAAAAGATTCCACCCCTAAATTACTAGGACTCATACATCAGTTCAGTAATGTGGCAGGTTACAAAGTCAATGCACAGAAATCAGTTGCTTTCCTATACACTAACAATATAACTGTAGAAAGAGAAATTAGGAAATTGGTTCCATTTACAATAGCATCACAAACCATAGGATACCTTGGAATAAAACTAACCAAAGAGGTGAAGAATCTATACTCTAGAAACTACCGAACACTTATGAAAGAAATTGAAGAAGACACAAAGAGATAGGAAAACATTCCATGCTCATGGATCTGAAGAATAAACATTGTTAAAAAGTCTATGCTGCCCAGAGCAATCTACACTTTTGATGCCATCCCTATCAAAATAACAGTGACATTTTTCAAAGTACTGGAACAAACAATCCTAAAATTTGTATGGAACCAACAAAGACCCTGAATCACCAAGGAAATGTTGAAAAAAAAATCGAAGCTGGAGGCATCATGTTGTCTGATTTCAAGCCATATTACAAAGCTGTAATCACCAAGATAGCATGGTATTGGCACAAAAACAGACACATAGATCAGTGGAACAGAATAGAGAGCCCACATATGGACTCTCAACTCTATGGTTAACTAATCTTTGACAAAGCAGGAAAAAATATCCAATGGAAAAAGACAGTGTCTTAATGAATGGTGATGGGAAAATTGGATAGCTATATACAGAAGAAGGAAACTTGACCATTCACTTACACCATACACAAAGATAAACTCTAAACAGATGAAAGACCGTAACGTGAGACAGGAATCCATCAAAGTCTTAGAGGAGAACATAGGCAGTAACCTCTTCAACATGGGCCACAGCAACTTCTCTAATACACATGTCCAAAGGAAACAAAAGTGAAAATGAACTTTTAGGACTTCATAAAGATCAAGATCAAAGGAGACAGTCAACAAAACAAAGAGGCAACCCACGGAATGGGAGAAGATATTCGCAAAGAACACTACAGATAAAAGGGCTGATAGCCACACTGCATCAAAAACTAATGATGTACTTGCATGGTGACTAACATAACACAATTTTTTTAAAAAGGCTGATATCCAAGATTTATAAAACTCAATACCTAATTTCTCAATCTCAATACACCAAAAAAAAATTAGTCAAAAAATGGGCAGAAGACATGAATAGACACTTCTCCAGAAAAGCCATACAAATGGCTAACAGACTCATGAAAAAATGTTCATCACCATTAGCCATCAGGGAGATCCAAATCAAAACCACATTGAGATACCACCTTATACCAGTTAGAATGGCCAAAATTGACAAGGCAAGAAACAAAAAAATATCAGAGAGGTTGTGGAGAAAGTGGAATCCTCTTACACTGTTGGTGGGAATGCAGGTTGGTACAGCTGCTTTGGAAAACAGTATGGAGTTTCCTCAAAATGTTAAAAATAGCACCATATGACCCAGCAATTGCACTACTGGGTATTTACCCCAAAGATACAAATGCAGTGAAATGAAGGGCCACATGCCCTGTAATGTTCATAGCAGCAATGTTCACAATAACCAAATTGTGGAAAGAGCTGAGATGCCCTTCAACAGATGAATGAATAAAGAAGATGTGATCCATATATATGATTCAATATTATTCATCCATCAGAAAGGATGGATATCTACCTTTTGCATTCACACAGATGGAACTGGAGTAGATTATGCTAAATGAAATCACTCGATAATTTCAATAATTCAATAATTTCAATGTGCTAAATGAAATAAGTCAATTATCATATGGCTTCACTTATTTGTGGAACATAAGGAATAGAATGGAGTACATTAGGAAAGGGAAGGGAAAAATGAAGGGGGGAATCAGAGGGGAAGAGGATTCATGAGAGACTATGGAATCTGGGAATAAACTGAAGGTTTCAGAGGGGCAGGAGGTTGGGGGGATGGGTTAGCTCAGTAATGGGTATTAAGGAGGGCATATATTTCATGAAGCAGTGGGTGTTATACACAAACAATGAATTATGGAACACTATATTACAAAACTAATGATGTACTGTATGGTGACTAATATAACATAATAAAGAAGAAATGAAAAGAAATGGGACAAAGACATGAACAGACATTTCTCCAGAGAAGACATACAAATATCCAACAGATACATCAAAAGATGCTCAACATCACTGGGCACTAGGGAAATACAATTCAAAATGACATACAGATAGCACCTCAGACCTGTCATAGTGGTTAAAATGAACAACTCAGGAAACAACAGATGTTGGTAAGGATGTGGAGAAAGGAGAACTGTCTTACACTGTTGGTGAGAAAGCAAACTGGTACAGCCACTTTGGAAAACAGCTTCCTCAAAAAGCTAAAATTAGAACTACCCTATGACCCATCAATTGCACTATGAGGTGTTTGTCCAAAGGATCCAAACATAGTGATTTGAAGGGGTGCATGCACCCCACAGTGTATAGCAACAATGTCCACAATAGCCAACAGATGGAAAGTGCCCAGATCCATCAACAGAAAAATGAATAAAGATGTGGTATATAGAGAGAATAGCATATTACTCAGTCATCAGA
This sequence comes from Enhydra lutris kenyoni, assembly GCF_002288905.1. Lineage (NCBI taxonomy): Eukaryota > Metazoa > Chordata > Mammalia > Carnivora > Mustelidae > Enhydra > Enhydra lutris. The sequence continues at coordinate 17,899,898 of NW_019154125.1, forward strand.
AAGAATGAAATCTTGTCACGTGCAACAACATGGATGGAACTAGAGGGTATTGTACTAAGTGAAATAAGTTAGAGAAAGACAAATACCATATGATTTCAATTATATGTAGAATTTAAGAAACAAAACATAGGGGAAGGGAAGGAAAACTAAATAAGATGAAGACAGAGAGAGAGAGAGGCAAACCATAAGAGAATGCTGAACTCTAGGAAACCACCTAAGGATTGCTGGAGGGAAGGTTGTGGTGAGGAGGGATAATTGGGTGATGGGTCTTCAGGAGGGCACTTGATGTAATGAGCACTGGGTATTATATGTAACTGAGGAATCACTAAATCATCTGTGAAACTAATACAGTATTTGTTAACTAAGTTGAATTTAAATTAAGAATATTTTTTCAATCTCTATGATCATCTCAATAGAGGCAGAAAAGCCCTTGAGAAAATTCAACATCTTTTCATGATAAAAACTCTCAACAAAGTAAGTTTACAAGGAATGTACCTCAACAGAATAAGGTCATATATGAAAAGCCTATAGGTAACATTATACCCACTGGTGAAAGTTTGAAAACTTTTCCTCTAAAATCAAGAACAAGAGAAGGATGCCCACTCTCATTTCTCCTATTAACATGTATTGGAAGTTCTAGCTATAGAAAGTAGACAAAACAAAAAAATAAAAGGCATCCAAATAAAAAAATCAAGAATCAAAATGGTCTTTCTTTGCAGTTGACATGATATTAAATATAGAAAACCCTAAAAATGCCACCAAAACACTGTCAGAACTAATCAACAAATTAAATAGGATGTAAAATCAACATACTCAAATCAGCTGTATTTCTGTACATTAACATTGAACTGTCTGAAAAAGAAATAAGGAAAACAATCCTATTTGTAACAGCATCAAAATAAATAAAATATTTAGAAATAAATGTAGTCAATGAGATGAAAGATGTACATTTGAAAATTATAAGACATTGATAAAGAAATTGAAGTAGCCACAAATAGATAGATAACCCATGTTCACAGATCAGAGGTGTTAATATTGTTTTAATTTCCATAGTGCCCAAAGAAATCTAGATTCAGTGCAATCCTTAAAATTTCAATAGCATTTTTCACAGAAATAGAAAAAATTCTGAAATTCTTATGAAACTACAAAAGACCTGGAATGGCCAAAGCAATTTTGGGAAAGAACAAAGCTGAGAACACCACATTTCCTGATTTCAAACTATATTACAAAGCTTCAGTAATCAAAAGAGCAAGGTATTGGCATAAAAATGGATACATAGACCAGTGTAACAATATGGAGAGTCTAGAAATAAGCTGATGCATAAACAGTTAACTAATATTTGACAAGGGAGTCAAGAATACTTAATGGGGACAGGAGTCTTCTTAACAAGTGGTGTGGGGGAACTGAATAAACGCAAGCAAAAGAATAAAGAATGCTTCTTACACCACTCACAAAAATTACCTGAAAATGCAATAAAGACTTAAATGCAATAACTGAAACCATAAAACTCCTGGGGGGAGGGGGAGGAACAGGGGAAAAGCTTCTTGATATTGGTCTTGGCAATGATTATTTTGGATTTGACACCAGAATCATAAACAACAAAAACAAAATCAACAAGTGGGATTTCCTCAAACTAAAAGTTTCTGTATATCAAAGGAAACCATCAACAAAATGAAAAAGCAACTGTAGGAGTGCTGACAACACTGACTTCATCATTGGCCTTCCATCTTGTTCTCCCTTCTGGCACACAGATGGCATCACATTAGATAACTACCCTGTGACCACACCACCGTGCCCCTCGCTCTATAAAAGCTGGGATTGAGGTCCAGTTTTGGCGAAGATGGAGTACAGAAGCAGCAGAGAATAGGGATAAAAAGAAAAGCTGCATAGGGATGTGGGTCATCTATCCCCCCACCTGCCCAATTGTTCCATCAGTGAGTTTCCCTGAATAAAACTCTGTGTAAATGGTATGGTATGGTCTTCTTCATTTTTTGGTAGTAAAGTACCTTCTCAGGCTGGAAGATATATTACTGATCTTCCTCCATTTTTATAGTATGGGAGAAAATATTTACTAAGCATATATATGCTAAGTGATTAACATCCAAAATATATAAGAAACTCATATAACTCAAAAGCTGAAAAACAAATAACCCAATTAAAATGCACAAAGGATTTGAATAGACATTTTTCCAAAGTAGACATACAAATGGCCAACAAGTACATAAAGAGGTGCAGAAAATCATTAATCATCAGGAAAATACAAATCAAAACCACAATGAGTTATCACCTCACACTGTTAGAATGGCTAGTATCAAAGAGACAAAAGATAAGTGTTGGTGAGGATATGGGGAAAAGGAAATCCTTGTGCACTGTTGGTGGGGGTATAAATTTATAAGTCACTATGGAAAACAGTATGAAGATTCCTAAAAAAAAAAAAAACTAAAAATAGAAAAACCACATGATCCAATAATTCCACTTCCAGATATATACCTAAAGGAGATGAAATCAGCATTTCAAAGAGGTATCTGCACACACATATTCATTGCAACATTATTTACAATAGCCAAAACATAGAGGAACCCTAAGAATCCACCAACAGATGAATGAAAAAGGAAAATGAGATAGATGACAGAGATTGATAGATGATAGATAGATAGATGATAGATAAATGATAGATAAGATACAGATAGATGATAGATCATAGATAATATAAATAGATGACAGAGATAGATGATAGATAATATAGATAGGTGATAGATGATATATGATAGATGGATAATAGATTGATAAATAATATATATATATTACACATACATATATGTGTATGTATAATGGATGAGTCCATTTATACTCACACACAATGGAATATCAATAAGCAATAAAACAGAAGGAAATCTTACCATTTGTGACAATATGGATGCCCTCTGAGGGCATTAAACTAAATGAAATGTCAGGTAGAGAAAGTCAAATATTATATGATCTCACTTATATGTAGAGTCTAAAATAACCAAACTCATAGAAATGGAGAGTAGATTGGTGGTTGTCAGGGGCTGGGGTGTGGGTAAAATGAGGAGCTATTGCACAAAGGGTACAAATTTCTAGTTATAAAATGAACAAGACCTGGGGAATCTAATGTAGAGCATAGTGACTGACCATAGTCAACAATATCATAATGTATACATAAAAGTTGCTGAGAGAATAGTTAGTAAATGTTCACACCAGAACAGCAGCAACAACAACAACAACAACATGGTAATTATGTGAGGTGGTGGAGATGTTAACCTTATCATTTCACAACATATATGCATTTCAAGTCATGTTACACCTTAAACTTAATGTTATATTCAATTATATTTCCATAAAATTTGATTTTAAAAAATCTCAACAGTGAAAAAAATCAAACAATTTAATTAGAAAATGGGCAAAAGATATAGATATTTCGCCAGTAAGGATATATACATGGCAAATAGTCACATGAAATATGTTCAATGTCACTAGCCATTAGAGAAATGAAAATTAGGACCACAGTGAGATATCACTATATACCTGTTATAATAGCTAAATAAAAAATAATAATACCAAATCCTAGTGAGGATACAGAAAAACTGGATATCTTATACATGACTGGTAGAAATGTAAAATGGTAAGACACTCTGGTCAAGAGTTGGCATTCATTAAAAAATGACAGATACATTTACCATACTACTCAGCAATTGTGCACTTGGGTATTTATCCCAGAAAAATGTAAACTTTTATTGATACAAAAACTTGTAAATGGTTGGTTGTTCATAGCAACCTTATTTGTAATAACCAAAAACTGGAAACAATGAAATAGGTGAATGTTTAAACAAATGTGATACATTTGTATCCTGGAACACTACTCAGCAATAAAAAAAAAAAAAATGAACTATTGATACATGTAAGAGCTCCGATGAATCTCAAGGTCATTATTCTAAGCAAAAACAATCTCATATCAGAGTACTGGGTGGCTCAGAGTTGAGTGACCAACTCTTGATTTGAGCTCAGGTCATGATCTCAGGGTGGTGAGATTGAGCCCTGCATCAGGCTCTGCACTCAGTGCAGAATCTGCCTGTATCTCTCCCTCTGCTCCTCTGCCCACTCATGCTCATGCTCTCTCTTTTTTTTCCCCTCTTTCTCTAAAACAAAAAAATAAAACTTAAAAAAAAATTTTTCATATTAAAAAATCCACATGCTCTATGGTTCCACTATATAAAGTCCTTGTAATAACAGAAATATAAAAATGGAGAACAGATTCGTGGCCAAGAATGAGTGATGATGAGTTTGGAGGAGGCTAGTGTGGAGCCATAAAGGGGTAGCACCAGGGAGAGCTTCTTTGGGATGGAGTAGCTCTATATCTTATTTGCAGTGGGGGGTATCCAAATCTATGTCTGTGACACAATAACAGAATTATACACATATATTGTACCAATGTCAATTTCCTACTCTATTTACATAAGATAGTGTGTTCTATTTACATTAGATGTAAAGACATGGAAGTTCTCTGTACTATCTGCACAACTTCCTGTGGGTCTGTAATTATTTGAAAATAAAAAGTTATTATTTTGTCTACTTTCTAATATCAATTGCAGTTTTACTTACCAGCAACAAATAGTTTGAAAATGGGTTCCTTAAAAGAAACACACACAAATATTAAAAAAAAAAAAACCCTAGGGTTAAATCTGACAAAAGATAAACATGATATTTATGAGAAAAATTATAAAATTTCATTATAAAACATTTAAAAATGTAAATAATTAGAGAAATAGGCAGCCATTTTGTGAATTAAAAAACTAGATGTGACAAAGATATTGGGTCCCTCTTCACAGATCTACAAATTCAGTGCAATCTCATTTGAAACTGAGTTCCTTTTTCTTAAAACTAGAGAAGATGGTTATAAAATTTATATGAAAAGCAAAAAGCAAAGAACAGCCAAGATAATTCTAATGAAGAAGAAGGTAGCCTCAATTGCCTCACAGGTACCAAGAATTACTGTAACACTATAGTAATTAGAACAAAGTATTGCTGCAGAAATAAACAAATTGATTAATAGAACAGAATAGAGGATAGACCCAGATCATAACATGAATAGAATCTTTCTGCATTTCTCAGCTGGCATTGCAGACTAGTGGAGAAAGATGGAATATTCAATGAATGATGCTGGGACATTGATTATACACAGAAAAAAATGAAACTGGACCATTAACACACACAACACACAAAAAATCAATTCTAGAATATCAAAGACAAATGAGAAATATAAAACTATAAAATTTTAAAAAACGAAATCTGTGCATATTGTGGCAGTAAAGGATTCCTTAAAACACCAAAGCAAAAGCATGCAGGAAAAGACTGATGACTTCCGATTAAATTATTTTTTTAAAAATTCTGTTCTATGCAAAGACCTTATAAAGTGAATGAAAAACAAAGAAAATCTCTGAAAGAAAATATTTGTTAGACTTGTAAATGACAAAGAAATAATGTCTGGAACATATATAAAAAATCCTGCATAAGTAAGAGACAAAAAATTCCAATATGAAAATGGACAAGAACCTTGAACAATATTCCACACAGGAAAATAGAACATGGCTCATAAACATAACAAACATACTCAACCTCATTAGCAACCCCAATAAGAAATCATTTCATACTTACTAGATCAGCAAAGATTTTTTAGTCTGATGATATTAACTCTTGGGAAAGATGTAGAACATCTGTGAAGTGTGCATGTTCCCTAGTGGAGTGTTAATTGCTACAACCAATTTTGAAACCCACTTAACAGATCTAGAAAGTGTGAAGAACACATACACTCTGTGACTTAGCAACTCAGCTCCTAGGTAAATAAGCACCTTAAAAAGCTGTTGCATGTGCATACAAGGAGATATAAGAGAATGTTCATAGCAGCTCTTTTTGTAATCACAGAAAACTAGATGTAAATAAAATAATTATTAACAGAAAATAGTATATTCCTTCATTTGAAATGTTTATGGCAATGAAAATGAATGAATTACAATTACATTAAACAACCTGAATAAATCTTAGGGACACATAAAAATGAAAAGAAATAAGAAATCACAGAAAAATATATAAATATAAAATGATTTCATTTATTTCAATCTCATAAATAAGAAAAATCCTAAAATGTTGTTTAGGACAACAAATGTAATAAAACTAAAAAGAATATCAAAGGGAGATAAACACAAATTTTAAATATTAGTACTTGGAAGGGACCAAAGTGGAGATGGCTTGGGAGGGGACATAGACATGGAAGGTGGCCAAAGTGTATTTAATTATGTATAAATATGTATGTTCTCAAAATTACAAAAATAAAAGAAAAAAGAAAGTGAAAGCCTCCAGAAACCACTTCACCTTCTTTAGAATTGATGAAGGGATAAAAAGGCAGGGCTTCCACAGTATGCTACGACTGATACCCTCTACTCCGGTAAGTTTCCAGTTTTCTCCAGCAATGGCTCATTGCCTAAACTTGGAAAGTGCTGGATTAAGGAGGCTGCCCATCACTAGGAGAGTCAGCCAGGAAAGAGCAGTGGAGGGAGAGGAGAATGACCCTCATCTTAATCTGCAGTTGCAAAACTTACTTTACCCTGGAGTGTGCTGTTCAGAAGACTGGTCAGAGGACCAGAGCACTTCTGTCTGCTAGCCATCTAGTTCTTACTCATGTCAAAGAAGGTATGCCCAGGCCTGCATTGAGGACAGGGGAGGGAGGCTGTCCTGAATTTCACCTCTAGCTTCCAATCTCTTCAACTCTATGCTTCTCTCTTTCTCCTTCCACATTGTTCTTTCATGCTATATCCTGAAACAGAAACTGACACCCTTGTGTTCACCATTCCACTGTAATTCCTTTTCATGTGCTCCAAGTGAAAATGTTCAGGAATCTAAATAAGCAGGGGAAAGAGCATGCCATAGGGAGGGATATGGAAATGACAAGTTTCAGTGACAGTCAAGAGACTCTGAAATTAGTTTATGGCCACGATCCTTCTCTTGGACCCAGGAGATTTATCTTTGGGTTTCTCCTGGTATCTCATCCTCAAGTGCTCACAAGGACTGTTCAAATCTGAGCTAGAATCTCAAAGAAAGACATTTATTAGAAGGATAGCATTCAGCTCCAGATAGCCTGACAGCCTTTCTCTCTTTTCTCCTGCCTCTCCCTTAAGAGCTAAAAAGGAGGGATGAGATAAAGTAAATCCATTCACATGAATGAATCAAAGAGGTATAGTGCTTTTCTAAGGCACATTTGTCCACAAATATGTAAAAGACTTTATGACAATTGCTTCTATTCTCCTCCAGTGACCTCGAAGCTGACCAAACAGGAAACGAAGGAAGCTTCTGAATATTTGACATTCAGTGTCCAAATATTCACTAGATGTCTTGAGACACTTCCCGCCCCCCTTATTTAGAAGTTCGATGAAGTTAAGTACTCAGGAAAAAAAAAGGACAGAGGTGTGAAAAGCTACAGTTGTACCTAGATGACATCATTGTGATAAAACAGTCTCAACTGAGATTAGAAGTGTATTGTATTTGGGGAAATATATTAATTAAGTGTATCACTTCCTCATGATAGCAAACTTTGACAACCTCAAATACAAATGTATCCTTCCAAAATAAGCTAATAAAGTATTAAGATTGAGGTAGATATGGATAAATGGGCAAGAAAAAAGTATGCACCAAGCATGTGATAAAGAGCTTATACTACACTGGACTCTAATTCCATGGGTAACCCAAAAGGCACAACTCACTATCCCCTTCTTTAAAGTACTTATATTAAAATTACAATTCTGATATGTCCAAAAGAATTGAAAACAGGCAATCAGAGAAATACGTGTACACACATGTTCATAGCAGCATTATTCACAATAACCAAAAGAAGGAAGCAAGCCAAATAAATGCTCTTCAGTGGGTAAATAAATAGCAAAATATGGTCTATCTACACAGTGGAATATTACTCAGCCGTAAAAAGGAATGAAGGTCTGATACGTGTTGTGCTATGTATAAACTTTGAAAACACTATACTCAGTGAAATAAATCAGACATGAAAGGCTTCATATTGCCTGGTTCCATCTATACAAAATACCCAAAATAAGTAAGTTCATAGAGACAAACAGTAGATCAGTGGTTACTAGGGACAAGGGAACAAGGAGAATGCAGAGTGATTGTTAATGATACAGGGTCTTCTTTAGGGTTTACTAACATATTCTGTGACTAGATAGTGGTGGTCGTTGCACAACAGAATGTACTAAATGTCACTGAATTGTACACTGAAATGTAAGTTTATGTTATATACTTTCACCTCAACTAAAAAAAAAAATTGAGGGACTCCTGGATGCCTAGGTTAAGCATATAACTCTTGATTTTGGCTCAGGTGGTGATCTCAGGGTTGTGAGATCAAGCCCGAAGTATAGCTCCTTATTGGGCATGGAGTGTGCCTACAATATTCTCTCTCCTTCTCCCTGAGATCCTCTGCCTGCTCATGCTACCTCTCTTTCTCTCTCTAAATGTATAAATAAAAATCTTAAATACTTTTTTCCCTTTTTTTTAAATTTTTTTTTTAGTGTTCCAAGATTCATTGTTTATGCACCACACCCAGTGCTCCATGCAATATGTGCCCCCCTTAATACCACAACCAGGCCCTCCCAACCCCCCACACCTCCAAAACCCTCACTTTGTTTCTTGAGTCCACAGTCTCTCATGCTTCATCTCTCCCTCTGATTTCCCCCAATGCATTTCTCTCCTTCACCCAATGTCCCCTGTGTTATTCCTTATGCTCCACAATTAAGTGAAACCATATAATAATTGACTCCCTCTGCTTGACTTATTTTTAAATGAGTTTTGATGGAATGTCAGAAACATCTAGCAATTTTCTTTTTAGCCACAGAATATTCTCTTCAAATGAAAATATATTAGCATGCTAAAGTATAGAGACAAACATGGACTTTCCCTAGCTGAAACAGAGGTCAGTGAGGCTCTGGGTGCTCAGTGCTCACATCTGTGTCCCAGCAGCCTAGAAAGGGATGCCACTGAATCCCTAGGTTTCCAAAGAGGATACAACATAGCCCATCTTCTTATTATATTATCTTATGTCATCTTCTTATTTTGCACATGAAGACACTGATGCAGAAAAGATATGTCAGTCGTCTAAAAAAATTGGATATTTTTGAAAACTTGAAGACAGATTCATTGTATTTTCCATGTGAAAAGATACCAGTAAAAACTTAGCTAAATGCTAAGTAAATAGTGTGGATAACAAATGCAGAGGTGTGAGAGGAGTGGAGGTAGAGAAGGCGGGGGACCCCCAGAGGTCATGTCACGGGGTCAACAGAGCAGTGCAGGCACTCTGGGAGAGATGCCAACACATAAAAACGTTAAAAAAAAGATTGCTATTATGTTGTTGTACAATAAAGAGCTTAAGCTCAGTCAGTTAAATGTCTGACTTCATGACAGGTCATGATCTCAGGGTTCTGGCATCGAGCCCCCTGTCAGGCTCCCTGCTCAGTGGGGAGTCGGCTTCTCCTTCTCCTTCTCCTCCTGCTCCTACTCCAGCTCATGGTCTCTCTCAAATAAATAAATAAAACCTTTAAAAATATGTGTGTCCAAATCAAGTCTCAACTGGTACCAAAAGATTGGGATCATTCCCTGCGTATTTTCAGACCACAATGCTAGAGCTCAATCACAACAGGAAAGTTGGAAAGAACTCAAATCCACGGAGGCTAAAGAGCATCCTACTAAAGAATGAATGGGTCAACCAGGAAGTTAAAGAAGAATTTAAAAAATTCATGGAAACAAATGAAAATGAAAACACAACAGTTCAAAATCTGTGAGACACAGCAAAGGTGGTCCTGAGAGAAAAGTATATAGTAATACAAGCCTTTCTCAAGAAACAAGAAAGATCTCAAGTACACAACCTAACCCTACACCTAAAGGGGCTGGAGAAAGAACAGCAAGTAAAGCCTAAACCCAGCAGAAGAGAAATAATAAAGATCAGAGCAGAAATCAGTGAAATAGAAGCCAAAAGAACAGGAGAACAGATCAATGAAACCAGGAGCTGGTTGTTTGAAAGAATTGGTTAAGATTGATAAGCCCCTGGCCACACTTATCAAAAAGAAAAGAGAAGGAACCCGATTTAATAACATCATGAGTGAAAGAGGAGAGATCACAACCAACACCAAAGAAATACCAACAATTATAAGAACATATTATGAGCAACTGTACGCCAGCAAATTTGACAATCTGGCAGAAATGGACGCATTCCTAGAGACATATAAACTCCCAAAACTGAACCAGGAAGAAAGAGAAAACCTGAACAGACCCATAATCAGTAAGGAGATTGAAGCAATCATCAGAAATCTGTGAACAAACAAGAGCCCAGGGCCAGATGGCTTACCAGGGGAATTCTACCAAACATTCAAAGAAGAATTAACTTGTTCTCCTGGAACTGTTCCAAAAAATATAGAAACGGAAGGGAAACTTCCAAACTCATTTTATGAGGCCAGCATTACCTTGATCCCAAAACCAAAGACCCCATCAAAAAGGAGAATTATGGACCAATATCCTTGATGAACACAGATGCAAAAATTCTCACCAAAATACTAGCCAATAGGATCCAACAGTGCCTTAAAAGGATTATTCACCACTACCAAGTGGGATTTATTCCTGGGCTGCAAGGTTGGTTCAGCATCCGCAAATCAATCAATGTGATACAATACATTAATAAAAGAAAGAATGAGAACCATATGATACTCTCAATAGATGCTGAAAAAGCACTTGACAAAGTACAGCATCCTTTCCCAATCAAGACTCTTCAAAGTGTAGGGATAGAGGGCACACACTATCAATATCATCAAAACCATCTATGAAAAGCCCACAACGAATATCATTCTCAATGGGGAAAAACTAAGAGCTTACCCCTAAGGTCAGGAACATGGCAGGAATGTCCACTATCACCACTGCTGTTCAACATTGTACTAGAAGTCCTAGCCTCAGCGATCAGACAATGAAAAGAAATTAAAGGCATCCAAATCAGCAAAGAAGAAGTCAAACTCTCACTCTTTGCAGACGATATGATACTTTATGTGGAAAACCCAAAGGACTCCACTCCAAAACTGCTAGAACTCTTACATACAAGAATTCAGTAAAGTGTCAGAATATAAAATCAATGCACAGAAATCAGTTGCATTTCTATACACCAACAGCAAGACAGAAGAAAGAGAAATTAAGAAGTTGATCCCATTTACAATTGCACCCAAAACCATAAGATACCTAGGAATAAACCTAACCAAAGAGGCAAAGAATCTGTACTCAGAAAACTATAAAGTACTTATGAAAGAAATTGAGGAAGACACCAAAAAAATGGAAAAATGTTCCATGCTCATGGATTGGAAGAACAAATATTGTGAACATGTCTATGCTACCTAGAGCAATCTACACATTTAATGCAATCCCTATCAAAATCCCATCCATTTTTTTTTTCAAAGAAATGGAACAAATAATCCTAAAATTTATATGGAACAAGAAGAGACCCTGGATAGCCAGAGGAATGTTGAAAAAGAAAGCCAAGTTGGTGGCATCACAATTCCAGACTTCAAGCTCTATTACATAGCTGTCATCATCAAGACAGTATGGTACTGGCACAAAAACAGACACATGGGTCAATGGAACAGAATACAGAGAGTCCAGAAATACACCCTCAACTCTATGGTCAACGAATCTTCAACAAAACAGGAAAGAATGCCCAGAGGATAAAAGACAGTCTCTTCAACAAATGGTGTTGGGAAAATTGGACGGCCACATGCAGAAAAATGAAGCTGGACCATTTCCTTACACCACACACAAAAATAAACTCAAAATGGACGAAAGACCTGAATGTGAGACAGGAATTCATCCAAATCCTTGAGGAGAACACAGGCAGCAACCTCTTCGACCTCAGCCACAGCAACTCCTTCCTAGAAACATCGTCAAAGGCTAGGGAAGCAAGGACAAAAACGAACTATTGGGACTTCATCAAGATCAAAAGCTTTTTCACAGCAAAGGAAACAGTCAACAAAACCAAAAGACAACTGACAGAATGGGAGAAGATATACGCAAATGACATATCAGATAAAGGGCTAGTATCCAAAATCCATAAAGAACTTATCAAACTCCACACCCAAAGAACAAGTAATCCAATCAAGAAATGGGCAGAAGACATGAACAGACACTTCTCCAATGAAGATATACAAACGGCTATCAGACACATGAAAAAATGTTCATCATCACTGGCCATCAGGGAGATTCAAATCAAAACCACAGTGAGATGCCACCTTACACCAGTTAGAAGGGCCAAAATTAACAAGACAGTAAATAACATGTGTTGGAGAGGCTGTGGAGAAAAGGGAACCCTCTTACACTGTTGGTGGGAATGCAAGTTGGTGAAGCCACTTTGGATAACAGTGTGGAAATTCCTTAAGAAATTAAAAATAGAGCTTCCCTATGACCCTGAAATTGCACTACTGGGTATTCACCCCAAAGATACAGATGCAGTGAAAAGAAGGGCCATACGTATCCCAAGGTTCATAGCAACAATGGCCACAATTGCCAAACTGTGGAAAGAGCCAAGATGCCCTTCAAGGGACGAATGGATAAAGAAGATGTGGTCCATATACACTATGGAGTATTATGCCACCATCGGAAAGGATGAATACCCAACTTTTGTATCAACAGGGATGGGACTGGAAGAGATTATGCTGAGTGAAGTAAGTCAAGCAGAGAGAGTCAACCATCATATGGTTTCACTTATTTGTGGAGCATAAGGAATAACATGGAGGACATGGGGAGATGGAGAGGAGAAGGAAGGGAGTTGGGGGAACTTGGAGGGGGAGTCGAACCATGAAAGACTGTGGTCTCTGAAAAACAATCTGAGGGTTTTGAAGGGGTGGAGGGTGGGAGGTTAGGTGAGCCTGGTGGTGGGTATTATGGAGGGCACGTATTGCATGGAGCACTGGGTGTGTTACATAAACAATGAATTCTGGTACACTGAAAAGAAATTTAATAAATAAAATTAAAAAAAAGAAATGGGGGCACCTGGGTGGCTCAGTGGGTTAAGCCTCTGGCTTCGGCTCAGGTCATGATCTCAGGGTCTTGAGATCAAGCCCCACATCAGGCTCTCTGCTCAGCAGGGAGCCTACTTCCCCCTCTCTACCTGCCTCTCTGCCTACTTGTGATCTCTCTATCAAATAAATAAAATCTTAAAAAAAAAATAGAAAGAAATGGGCAGAAGACATGAACAGACATTCCTGCAAAGAAGACATCCAGATGGCCAACGGACACATGAAAAAATGCTCAACATCACTTGGCATCAGGGAAATGCAAATCAAAACCATAGTGAGATACCACTTCACACCAGTCAAATGGCTAAAATTAACAAGTCAAGAAGTGACAGATGTTGGCAAGGATGTGGAGAAAGGGGAACCCTCCTACACTGTTGGTGGTAATGCAAGCTGGTGCAGCCACTCTGGAAGACAGTATGGAGGTTCCTCATAAAGTTGAAAATAGAGCTACCCTACAACCCAACAATCACACCTCTAGGTATTTACCATAAAAATATAATTGTAGTGTTCCAAAGGGGCACGTGCACCCAAATGTTTATAGCAGCAATGTCCACAATAGCCAAACTATGGAAAGAACCTAGATATCCATCAACAGATGAATGGATAAAGAAGAGGTGGTATATATATATATATATATATATATATATATATATATATATACACACAATGGAATACTATGCAGCCATCAAAAGAAATGAAATCTTGCCATTTGTGACAACGTGGATGGAACCAGAGGGTATTATGCTTAGCAAAATAAGTCAATCAGAGAAAGAAAATTATCATATGGTCTCTGTAATATGAGGAATTTGAGAGGCATGGTGGGAGTATGGGGGGTAGGGAAGGAAAAAATGAAACAAAATGGTATTGGGGGGGAGATGAACCATAAGAGACTCTTTTTTTTTTAAGATTTTATTCATTTATTAGACAGAGAGAGAGAGATCACAAGTAGGCAGAGAGGCAGGCAGAGAAGGGGGGAACAGGCTCCCTGCTGAGTGGATAGCCCGATGTGGGGCTCGATCTCAGGACCTTGAGATCATGACCTGAGGCAAAGGCAGAGACTTAACCCACTGAGCCACCCAGGTGCCCCATAAGAGACTCTTAATCTCATGAAACAAGCTGAAGGTTGCTGGGGGTGGATGGTCGGGATAGGGATAGGGTGGCTGGGTTATGGACGTTGGGGACAGGTATGTGCTATGGTGAGTGCTGTGAAATATGTAAGCATGATGATTCAGAGACCTGTACCTCTAGGGCAGATAATACATTATAAGTGAATTGAAAAAGAAAAAACAAAACCTCCCTTAAAACCCCATCTGTCCCCTTTGCCCCTTCTCTTTTGAAAATCTAGAAATGATGATGTAACAAAATAAAAATTATAATATTTATTTAAAAGTGTGTCAATAATTACATCAATAATTGATATAACTTACTATTTATCAATTATTGTTAAATAGATATGAAATTTTATGATAATGATACAGTATATTAATAATTAAATAGTACTGTTATTTATAATCTATTTATACGTTAATAATCATAGAATATCCTTCTCTCTAATTCTTTGGGTTAATAGCTCATTACACAGAAAAGCACAGGCCTTCCCCTCCCCAGTCATATGGAAGAACCACAAAGTAGCAAATATCCACCCTGTATCCTCCCACAAATTCAGCCCAGGGGCCACAGGAGCTGGGAGTCTAAGCCAGGAGGGATCCATGCTCCCAAACTTTGGAGAAACTTCTAGTTGGGAACTGGGTGCATCAAGGATGGCATCTCTCCCATCCCAGGGGCAAAAATCTCCTGTGGGAGCTTCTCCAACAACCCACCTCACAGACTTGACCTGGCTCAAAGCCCAGATGTAATGAAAAGAAGGGCCATCTGTACCCCAATGTTCATAGCAGCAATGGCCACAATTGCCAAACTGTGGAAAGAGCCAAGATGCCCTTCAACAGACGAATGGATTAAGAAGATACTGTCCATATATACAATGGAATATTACACAGCCATCAGAAAGGCTTTTGTATCAACATGGATGGGACTGGAGGAGATAATGCAGATAGAAATAAGTCAAGCAGAGAAAGGCAATTATCATATGGTTTCACTTACTTTAGAGCATAAGGAATACATGGAGAATATCAAGAGAAGGAAAGGAAAAGTGAATTGAGGTAAATTGGAGGGGGAGACGAAGCATGAAAGATGAAGCATGGACTCTGAGAAACAAACAGGGTTTTGGAGGGGAGGTGGGGGGGATGGGTGAGCCTCGTGGTGGGTATTAAGGAGGGCACATATTGTATGGAGCACTAGGTATGGTGCATGAACAATGAATCTTGGAACATTGAAAAAACAAAATCATTTAAATAAATTAATTATTTTTTAAAAACCCACAGGGTGCAGTAGAACATGCTCCTGACCCTTCTGTTTCAGATGCTATGGAGACTGACTATGTGAGATGAGGAGTGTCATTTCCTGCTGTTTCCCATGATAATTAATGGGCAAAAAGGAAATGTTCCTGATTTTCACAGTGATGAAACTACTGGACTGTACAAGTAGACTCTGGACATTTTGGAAACATTTCCTCTTTTTTGAGTTCTGTGAGTTTTTCAATTGTACATAAATCAAAAAGGAGAAACCAGGTGAAGGATGTTATTAAGAACAGAAGTGGGTTTTAGAGCCTACTAGAAGAGCTATAATCTGGAAAGAAGGCACAAGTCAGAGATCACCACAGAGCAGTTTTGTGTAAGTTGGGGCAATTTACACATGGAGCCACCTTCTGTCTCTTTCCCAGTGGATATTGCATCTCACCCAATGACAGTGTTTGGAGAGGAGAGCATGAACTGGACCTAAAATGTGTAAGAAGGCAAAACATAACTACATATAGAACAGGCATAAGTCCCTGGCAGTAAGTTGTGTCATAGTTTCCCACCCTGTGACACTCCAACACTCACTTGCTCCCTTATTCACTTTGATTTAGACCCATGACTATCAACAAGCCTGAGCAGGAAGCAGTCAGACGCCAGCTCATATCTTTGCACATCTGAATCAACCATGTTGATTATGAGCCATTCCCAAGCCAAGAAAATAAGATGCTTCACTTATCAGAAACATACAACTTCCCAAATCGTGACTCTTTTTACTTGAAGACTATCTTCAGAAATACATTCTGTACATTATTCATGTTTATACTTAGAAAAATAGCAATGTCTTGCCAAATATTGCAATGGATATAGAGAGGAAAAGCCCATAATACACAGGTATATGTAAATTTTAACTGCAGGATTTTTTCTGAGAAGAAAGGAAAAGCTACACCATCAGCTCTATCTAGACACATCTATGTTCACATGGAATAGGCATCTTTTCTCAGAAAACAGGTTCCTTCATTCTTTTACAAGGTTGGGTACTGCCCTCTGATGATTACTCAAAAATGGGGGGGGGGAAGATCCTTGGTATATGTAAGGGCAGAAGTCTCTCTCCCTCCCAACCAGTCCCTCTTCCTGAAACAGACACGTTACAGGATCACACACCTTTTCTTTCTGACTCTCAAAGTGACATCCAACACTGCTGCCATCTCACAGCTCGTTAACTGAAGCCAGTGGCCTATGACAGAATAAATCTTGGTCTCTGAGTGCCCAGAACAGACTTGGCCACAAGACTTAGAAAAATTCAGAGGGTCACAAAGGAGTCACCTGTACACAGATGACTCAGGGACCCTGGCTACTCAAAGGAAACATCACCTATAAAGGTCTTTTCACTCTTTTTTTTTTTTAACATTTATTTATTTATTTATTTTAGAGATAGAGTACAGGAGATGAGTGGGGGGAGGGAAGAGAAAGAGGATCCTTCTAGCAGACTCCCTGCTGAGCACGGAGCCTGATGTGGGCCTGATCCCACCATCCATGAGATCATGACCTAAACTGAAGCCTAAAGCTGGATGCTCAACTGAATGGGCCACCCAGGCACCCCAAAAGGCCACAGACTTCATGGCCCAGGCATCCCTCTGCAGAGAGCCAGGGACTGTGTCTCACCACCCAGCAGGAGGCAGGGAGGAGCACAAGGACACAGATGCTCAAATGCAAGAGCCAAATGGAGTCTACTATGGTTAACAGCATCAGATCCACACAGAGGATAAATCTCATATGAAATTAATCTAAGAAAGAGTGAGTGCCCTCCCCCACTCAGCACTAGTCTAGGTACCAGGGTCACTGACCATGAGTAACACCCAGCCCTTTGGCCACCATGGAAGCTGCAAGGAACATGAACAGAATTTAAATCAAACAGCTATTCTTTTTGTCTTAAATATTTTATTTATTTATTTGATAGCACCAGCAGGTGGAGGGGCAGAGGGAGAGAGAGAAGCAGACTCCCTGCTAAGCAGGGAGCCTGACATATGGAGCTCGATCCCAGGACCCCAGGATCATGACCTGAGCCAAAGGCAAACACTTAACTGAGCCACCCAGGCACCCTTTAGGTAGCTATTCTGGAGTGAAAACGGTATAATAAACAATATAAATTGACTTTTGCAAAAGGATGACAAAGCGGAGAAAGGGTCCTTGATTTCCTTATAGTTACACCATTTACTGAAATCTCCATTGATAAACACCTTAAAGCCATCTAAAAACAGAATAAAAAATGAGTGGATCGCAATGCTAATATTAGCCAATTGCATAAACAAACAAAAAACTCAACCCACCTTTAAGTGCCTAGTTTTGTTTTAACTAGCTCCTTAAGAGAACTAACAGTACCCAGTAACAGAGCAGCAAATTCCTTCAGTAACATTAGACTCAATAGAGCAAAACTGAAAAAAAAACAAATATTTTTCTTGAAAAATGCCATCCAGGAGCTTTCCATATACATTTATTTAATGTAAATTCTCTTGGTGAATGTCACAAAACATGAAAGGTGTGCTGCTCCCTGGAATTTGCCCAGCACAGCAAGAAATACATTTCTGGTTACGGAACAACTGGATGGTGGGACTCTTAGGAGCCCAGGCCTAAAACTTGTTCATAGTAATTCTGCCTGGTTTTGTCTCTGGAGGCATTAAAACAATAATCAAAACACTATACAAATTTTAGGATTGCTTGTAGAAGCACTTTGAACAATGCCAGTGAATTTTGATCATGATGGAATGAAAATATAGATTACTCTGCACAGTATAGACATTTTAACAATGTTTCTTCTTCTGATCCATGAGCATTTAATGCTTTTCCATCTTTTTGTGTCTTCTTCAATTTCTTTCATGAGTGTTCTGTAGTTCCTTGAGTACAGATCCTTTACTTCTTTGGTTAAGTTTATTCCAAGGTATCTTATGGCTTTTGGTGCTATAGTAAACGGAATCAATTCTCTCATTTCCCTTTCTATATTTTCATTGTTAGTGCATAAGAAAGCAATTGATTTTGTATCCTGCCACATTACTGAATTTCTATATGAGTTTTAGCAGTCTAGGAGTGGAGTCTTTTGGCTTTTCCACGTAAAGTATCATGTCATCTGCAAAGAGAGGGAGTTTGACTTCTTCCTTACTAATTTGAATGTCTTTTACTTCTTTTTGTTGTCTGATTGCTGTTGCTAGGACTTCTAGTACTATGTTGAACAAGAGTGGCAAGATTGATCATCCTTGTCATGTTCCTGATCTCAATGGGAAGATTCCATTGAGAACGATATTCACTGTGTGTTTTTCATAGATAGATTTTATGAAGTTGAGGAATGTTTCATCTATTCCTATACTTTGAAGAGTTTTAATCAGGAAAGGATGCTGTATTTTGTCAAATGCTCTTTCTGCATCAATTCAGAGAACCATGTGGTTCTTCTCTCTTCTCTTAATGATTTGTTCTATCATATTGATCGATTTGCAAATGTTGAACCACCATAAAAGACCCTGAACTGCTAAGGAAATGTTAAAATGAAAAACAAAACTGTCGGCATCACGTTAACTGATTTCAAGCTTTACTACGAAGCTGTGATCACCAAGGCAGCATGGTACTGGCATAAAAACAGACACATAGAACAATGGAGCAGAGTAGAGAGTCCAGATATGGCTTCTCAACTCTATGGTCAAATAATCTTTGACAAAGAAGGAAAAAATATCCAGTGGAAAAAGGACAGTCCCTTCAATAAATGGTGCTGGGAAAATTGGGCAGCTATGTGTAGAAGAATGAAACTCGACCATTCTCTCACACCATACACAAAGATAAACTCTAAATGGATAAAAGACCTCAACGAGAGATAGGAATCTATCAAAATCCTAGAGGAGAACATAGGCAGTAACCTCTTCAACATAGGCCACAGCAACTTCTTTCAAGACACGTCTCCAAAGGCAAAGGAAACAGAAGTAAAAATGAACTTTTGGGACTTCATCAAGTTCAAATCTTTTGCACAACAAAGGAAATAGTCAACAAAACAAAGAGGCAACCCATGGAATGGGAGAAGATATTCACAAATGACACTACAGACAAAGAGCTGTTAACCAAGATCTATAAAGAACTCCTCAAACACAGCACTCAAAAGCACATAATCACTTCAAAAAATGGGCAGAAGACATGAGCAGACAGTTCTCCAAGGAAGACATACAAATGACTAACAGAAGCATGAAAAAATGAATCTCAGGGAGATTCGAATCAAAACCACACTGAGACACCATCTTACACCAGTTAGAATGGCCAAATCAACAAGACAGTAAACAACAAGTGTTGGAGAGGCTGTGGAGAAAGAAGAACCCTCTTACACTGTTGGTGGGAATGCAAGTTGGTGAAGCCACTTTGGATAACAGTGTGGAGATTCCTTAAGAAATTAAAAATAGAGCTCCCTATGACCCTGCAATTGCACTACTGGGTATTTACTCCAAAGATACAGATGTAGTGAAAAGAAGGACCATCTATACCCCATTGTTCATACCAGCAATGTCCACAATTGCCAAACTTTGCAAAGAGCTGAGATGCCCCTCAACAGATGAATGAATAAAGCAGATATGGTCCATATATACAATGGAATATTATGCTTCCATCAGAAAGAATGAATACCCAACTTTTGTACCAACATTGATGTAACTAGAGGAGATTATGCTGAGTGAAATAAGTCAAGCAGAGAAAGTAAATTATCATATAGTTTTGCTTACTTGTGGAGTATAAGGAATAACATGGAGGACATTAGGAGAAGGAAAGGAAAAGTGAATTGGGGCAAATCAGAAGGGAGACAAAGCATGAGAGACTGTGGACTCTAAGAAACAAACTGAGGGTTTTGTAAGGGAGGCAGGTGGGGGGATGGGTGAGTCTGGTGGTGGGTACTAAGGAGGGCATGTATTGCATGGAGCACTGGGTGTGGTGCATAAACAATAAACTTGGAACATGAAGAAAATAAAATTAAATTAAGATGTTAGAAAATAGTAATGATCAAAACACTCCATACTTATACAGAGTCTTTCACCCAGGAATTTCAGAACATTTTGCAAACGTTAACTTGTTTGTCCTCCCTGTGCTATGTGGTCAGCTGCAGGAGGGCACTCCTCACACTCCTTTCAAAAGGGCAGGTCTGAGTGTTTCTCTTGGAATCACCACTTTCAGACCAGATCACCAAAGCTAAAATAAATCACAAGTAATGCAAGGAAATGAACATCTGTGGGGATTGGGGTTAGCTCAGGATCCAAATAATGGCCAAAATCTCCCACTTTCCTGACCTGGAAATCACAGTCCACAAGTTAGAGTGGCATTGAGAAGGAGCCTAGCTCTCCACAATCCCATACAAGCAAAACAACACCTAGGGCTCACTGTTGAACAGCCAAGAGTCCCCCAACTCCCTGTCAGTCAGCAGAATCCCTAGCATGCCACCAGTGTGCAATAGAGTAATGGACCAAAGGTGCAGATTTGTCTGGTATAGCAAATATTTTAGAGGAATAGTCACTTGAACAAAAACCAAATACCTCCAGATTTAGATAAACACCTAAGGCATCTCCAAAACACTCTCATTTGGATTGGACTTGGTCTAGAATAGGCCCGACTCACAAGAGCATGCTTCCTGGGATCTGAAATTTGGGATTGATAGAAGAATCAAAACTTCTGTAACATAATTATTGGTTGTTTCACAGACTAAATCTACAGCATACCATTGGGGCTAAAATGGGATCCCCAGGGGCGCCTGGGTGGCTCAGTGGGTTAAAGCCTCTGCCTTCATCTCAGGTCATGATCTCAGAGTCCTGAGATCGAACCCCACATTGGGCTCTCTGCTCAAGCAGGGAGCCTGCTTTCCCCTCTCTCTCTCTGCCTGCCTCTCTGCCTACTTGTGATCTCTGTCTGTCAATTAAATAAATAAAAATCCTTAAAAAATAATAAAAATAAAAATAAATAAAATGGGATCCTCAGCAGTCTGTAGGCATTCCCCCATGATGCTTGCAGCCTTGGGGTGCAAACCCACAAGTGTCTAGACACTCAGTGTCTAGAGAATGCCTTGATCTTTGAAGACTCAATTTTTTAACACCCTACAGTTCAAGAAACCTATCTTTCTTCTAGACTCCTAGGGTTCATAATGACTTTTCAGTGTGATCAAAATGCATTAGTTAATAGAAAATCAGAATATAGAATGCAGAGGTCTTAGAGATGAGAACAGAAATAAAGAATATTTATGACAGCAAAGACCCTGCTAAGCGGGGAGGGAGGGCAACAAAGGAAGGGGTGGAGAGCAGAAACGTCAGAAAAGGAGCACGTATAGCTTCATTTAAAGGCAAAAGAGACTGCATTAGGAAAAACATAACCTTTGTATCCCATATAACATTTCACCAATAGGAATTATTAATTTAAAACAACTTATCTGATAATCACAGAACTGTCCTATCTTCATCTGAAAAATGTGAATATTGTTCATGATCTCCTAAGTGCTTTAGATTTTGATCAAGTCACTTGACCCAGTAGTGAGTCAATAGAGTATTTTGTCACTGCCTGACTGCCTGTGTGTATAAGCAGGTTTTCATGTTGGATGGTCTCAGTCATTTTCACCTAAGATTTTAATGCTCAAATTCAGAAGTTTCAAACAGATTAAGATTAGTTTTTATTACATTCCAGTTATGTCAGGGCCAGGTGAAACTCCTGGCCAAGAGCACTGGCAGGAAGAAGCAGCTCCAAGGGACTCCTTGCCAAGCTGCCAGGTCCTGCAGAAATGGCCAAGTCACAATCCTGGCTCACTAGGCAAATGGCTATGTCACCTTCTACTCTATACCCAGGTTAGTGGGGAAGCTGTTCTACAGAGTTTGTAAGGCCATACAATTCCTTTCTTCTTGGATGATAAAGACTCCCACTTCAGATTGTTGTAAAAATATGGCTTGTATGTTCTATTTTCTTTTTTAGTTCAGTGAAGGCAAAACAGAGCAAATAGAGCTGGATATGTGTCCCATGCACCAGGGTTCTATATTGCTCTGCGATGTTAAAATAACAAATTGTAGTGTCAGGGTCTGGTTATCACAAAAGAGAACTTTCTGGAATAAAACATTTTAAAAATCGTTCCTTCAGTACAATATGCTCTCTCCTCTTCTCTTTCCCACACATTAGCATATAGGAATGGGAACACCTTAGTAAAACTCTCTGGGGAAATTTTGATATTTGCAGAGGATAGATAACTTCAAAATATATGTTTGGGAGGAGTTAAGATGGCAGATGGAGTAGTAGGGGGACCCTCAACTTGCTTGGTCCTTTGAATATGGCTAGATCAACATTCAACAATTTGGAACACATCTAGGAAGATGATCTGAGGATTAAGGAAACAATCTTCACCATTGTAGCAAAAGAACGTGGCAGATGTGAGGTTCAGAGCCCTGAACTGAGAAAAAGGAAAGCCACAAGGCTGCAGAGGGGATGGAACCCACTTCTTGGAGCAAAGTCAGTGAAAGGGAGAAAGTGTGAAAGAGCTGAGTGGCTTTGAACTGCACAACAAGCCATGGCAAGGAGCTCTCTGGGTCACAGAGGAAGAGATCACTTGCTTTCTCAGAGGTCATTTGGAGGAGTGTATTTTGCCTCTCCAAGGACCAATGGCTAGCTGGAACCATGACCAGTGCTCATTAGCAGGGTCAGAGGTGCATACAGAGGGCAGAAAACCTCTTAATAACTTTTCACGATGAGACACATAAGGTTTAAACCTCTTTGTGTGTGCTGAGCAGCTGCTTTTCTGTGGCAGAACTGAGCAGAAAGCAGAGATTGGAGCAGATTGCAGATAACCTAGCCATGGTTTTTGCTGTCTGCCACAATACAGTCAAGCCTCTGCAATGACTTTGTTGGGACAGAAGAGAGTAGGGGACAGAGTCAAGGATAGACTACCAATAACCTGGTTCAAGCTTTTCTCTTGAGCATTATAATAAACTCTAGACTCTGCACAAGCACTGAGCAATGGCTTTTTGGGATGGGACAGTGCTGGGCATGCCCTGAAGCTCTCCTCTGGGGGACAGGATTAGGCCTGCACCTTACCAGACCTTTTAAAACTTGGAGTTTTGAACCCCAGCCTTGTTCTGGAGTAAAATACAGAAGATCTGCGGCTCTGAGTGTGTCAATGGCCCAGGTAGAGACAAGTTAAGAGCAGGAAACTGACAAAAGACCAGGACACAGGAGATAGTTTGCTTTTCTAAGAGGGATCCCTGAACAGCAGTTGTGGGGAGTTTCACTCCCCAGGAACAAGAAAGGTGGGTGATGCCACATTCTACCTCCTCCACCACCAGCACAGTAGGACTTCAGAGAGAAACAGCACCTCCAGTGGAGCCTGGAGTCCACTACACTAAGCCCTGCCCCCCAGCACCTGGCAGGAGCATCTTTACAAGGGCAATTCAGCTTGTGAGCCAGCCTAGCAGGCCTCCCATAAGAAGAACAACATAGGCCCCCACATCTACCAAGTCTACTGATTAAAGAAATCCCCAAAACATCAGCTTCTGGTGGAAATAGGACCAGGTTTGCTACTTTTTTTTTTCCTCCTCTTTTTTTAATTTAAAATTTTTTTTAATTTTTCTATTTCTTATTTTTTATTCTTTACTATCTGTCTCTCTCTCTCTCTCTCTCTCTATATATATATATATATATATATATATATTCTTTTTTTCTTTTCTCATTATCTTTTTTTTTGTATCAGTCATAAACTTTTGTTCATTTGTTGGTTCATTTGTTTCATTCTGTTCCTTTTCAGGTCAGGCTGCTTTTTTTCTCTCTCTCTCTCTCTCTTTTCTTCTTTCCCTACTCTTTTCCACTTCCTTCCTTATTTTTTTGAATCAGGCTTATAGTTTATTGTTTGTCTGTTTGTTTGCATTTTTGTTGCATTTCCTTTTCTCTTGTATTTGATCAGGTTTTCTTTCTATTGTTGTTTTTTGGTTCTTGTTTTTATTTTAATTTTTTCATCTTTTCTTTTTTTCTTTTATGGGCTTGTCTTGACAAACAAATCAAAACACACTTACTTAAAAGTCCAAACACACCCCACTAAAAGTAAGAAAGAATTCTGTAGAGGAAGGGCCAGAAAGAGTAGCCAAAACACAATGACAGTGTGTACACGGCATACACCAGAAACACTTTCTAATGTTGTTGTTGTTGCTGTTGTTGTTGTTACTGATTTTGCTGGTTTTTTTTTTTTCTCTTTCTTTTCTCCCTTCTTTTCTGGACACAAAGATTAGATGGAGAAACTCAATCCAAAAGAAAGAACAGAAGGTAATACTCATTGTCAGGGATTTAATGAATAGGAATATAAGTAAAATGTCTGAACTAGAAATTAAAACAATGATTATAAAGATATTAGCTGGGCTTGAAAAAAGCATAGAGGTACTAGAGAATCCCTTACTATAGAAACAAAAGAAGTAAAATCTAATCAAGCCAAAACTAAAAATATTATTACAAAGATGCAGTCAAATGGAGGCTTTAAGTATGAGGATAAATGAAGCAGAAGAGTCAGTGATATAGAAGACAAAATGATGGAGAACAAGGAAGCTGATAAGAAGAGAGAAAGATAACTACTGGATAATAAAGGAAGACTTCCAGAAATCAGTGATTCCATGAAATAATGTCCAGATAATAGGGGTCTGAGAAGACACAGAAAGGAGAGAATTTCCCTAATCTGGGGAAGGAAACAGGCATTCCAGTGCAGGAGACGCAAAGAACACTCCTCAAACTCAACAAAAATAAGTCAATACCTCAACATATAATAGTGAAGCTTACAAATTTCAAAGATAAAAAGAAAATCCTGAAACGGCTTGGGACAAAAGGTACTTAAGCTACAAGGATAGACATATAAGACTAGCAGCAGACTGGTCCACACAGACCAGGTGACCAGAAAGGACTGGCATGATACATTCAATATGCTAAATAAGAAAAATATGCAGCCAGGGATACTTTATCCAGCAAGGCTGTCATTCAGAATAGAAAGAGAGATAAGGAGTTTCCAAGATAAACAAAAACTAAACAAATTTGTGAACACTGAACCAACCTTACAGGAAATATTAAAGGGGATCCTTTCAGAAAAAAAGACAGCCCAAAAGTAACATACACCAGAAAGGGACAGAGACAATCTATAGGAACAGTGACTTATACAGACAATACAATAGCACTAATTTCATACCTTTCAAGAATTACTCTGAATGTAAATGGACTAAATGTTCCAGCCAAAAGGGCATTAGAATGGATTTAAAAAAAAAAAAAGACCCATCAATATGCTATCTATGGGAGATTCATTTTACACATAAAAACACCTACAGCTTGAAAGTGAGGGGGTGAAGAACAATTTAGCACGCCAATAGACAACAAAAGAAGGATGGAGTAGCTATCCTTATAACAGACAAACTGAATTTTAAGTCAAAGGCTGTAATAAGAGATGAAGAAGGGACACCTGGGTGGCTCAGTCCTTAGGCATCTGCCTTTGGCTCGGGTCATGATCCCAGGTTCCTGGGATCAAGCCCAGCATCCAGCTTCCTGCTCAGTGGAGAGCCTGTTTTTCCTCTCCCACTCCCCCTGCTTGTGTTCCCTCTCTTGCTCTCTCTCCCTCTCTGTCAAATAAATAAATAAAATCTAAAAAAAAAAAAAAAGAGAGAGAGAGAGAGATGAAAAAGGACACTATCTCATAATAAAAGGGTTGATCCAGCAAGATTTAACAATTGTAAATATTTGTGTGCCCACCTTGGGAGAAGCCTAATATATAAATCAATTAATAATAAACATAAAGAAACTCATTGATAATAATACAAAAATAGTAGGGGACTTTAAGACCCCATTCACAGCAATAGACACATCATTTAAGCAGAAGATCAACAAGAAAACAAGGGCTTTAAATGAAACACTGGACTGGATGAACTTCAAAGATACATTCAGCGCATTTTATCCTAAAGCAGCAGAACACACATTCTTCTTGAGTACACCTGGAATGTTCTCTAGGCTAGATCAGGACCAAACTGGAACAGAAAGATAAAGATTATACCATGCATATTTTCAGGCCACAATGCTTTAAAACTTGAAGTCAAAAAGAGGAAAAAATTTTGAAGGACCACAAATACATGGGGCTTAAAGAGCATCCTACTAAAAAATGAATAGGTCAACCAAGAAATTAAAGAAGAATTTTTTAAAATACATGTAAGCAAATGGAAATGAAAATACAACAGTTCAGAACCTTTGGGATGCAGGAAAGACAGTCCTAAGAGGGAAGCATGTAGCAATACAGACCTTCCTCAAGAAACAGGAAAAGTCTGAAATACACAAGCTTACCTTACACCAGAAGAGCTGGAGAAAGAACAATAAATAAAGCTTAAATCCAGCAAGAGAAGAGAAATAATAAAGATTAGAGTAGAAATCAATGATAAAGAAATAAAAAAAAAAAACAGTAGAACAGATCAACAAACTTAGGAGCTGATTCTTTGAAAGAATTAATAAGATTAATAAACCCTTAGCCAGACTTATCAAAAAAAAAAAGAGAAAGGACCCAAATCAAGAAAATCATGAACTAAAGAGGAGAAGTCATAGCAAACACTGGAGAAATACAATTATAAGAGAATATTATAATCTATTATATGCCAACAAATTAGGCAATCTGAAAGAAATGGATGCAACCTGGAAACACATAAACTACCAAAACTGAAACAGGAAGACACAGAAAACCTGAACAGACATAACAAGCAAAGAAATTGAATCTGTAATCCAAGTCTTCCAAAAAACAGGAGCTCAGGGCTATATGGCCTCCCATTGGAATTATAGCAAACATTTAAAGAAGAATTAATACCTATTCTTCCGAAGCTGTTTAGAAAAATATAAATGGAAGGAAAACTTCCAAACTTATTCTGTGAGGCCAGCATTACCTTGACCCTAATACCAAAGACCCCACCAAAAAGGAGAAATACAGACCAATATCCTTGATGAACATGGTTGCAAAAATCCTCCCCAAGATACCAGCTAATAGAATCCAACAGCACTTTAAAAGGATTATTCACCATGGCCAAGTGGATTTATTCCTGGGCGGCAGAGGTGGTTCAACATCCACAAATCAATTAATGTGATATATCTCATTAATAAAAGAAAGGATGAGAAACATATGATCCTCTCAATTGATGCAGAAAAAGCATTTGACAAAATACAGTGTTCTTTCTTCATAAAAACTCTCTGCCATGTATGGGTAGAGATAACATACCTCAATATCATAAAAGCCATGTAGGAAAAACCCACAGCAAATGTCATCCTCAACACGGAAAAACTGGGAGCTTTTTCCCTAAGGTCAGAAACATGACAAGGATGTCCACTCTTACCGCTGTTGTTCAACATAGTACTAGAAGTCCCAGCCTCAGCAATCAGACAACAAAAAGAAATAAAAGGCATCCAAATTGGCAAAGAAGAAGTCAAACTCTCACTCTTCACAGACACCAACATGACACTCTATGCAGAAAACCCAAAAGACTCTACCCAAAAATTTCTAGAACTGATACAGGAATTCAGCAAAGCCACAAGATATAAAATCAATGCATTTATATACATTAACAATGAGGCAGAAGAAAGAGAAACCAAGGAATCAATCCCCCTACAACTGCACCAAAAACCATAAGATACTTAGGAATAACCCTAACCAAAGAGGTAAGAGATCTGTATTCTGCATACTATAGAACACTCATGAAAGAAACTGAGGCAGACACAAAGAAATGGAAAAACATTCCATGCTCATGGATTGCAAGAACAAATGTTGTTAAAATGTCTATGCTACCTAAAGCAACATACATATTCAATGTAGTCCCTATCAAAATACAATCAGGATTTTTCATAAAGCTGAAACAAACAATCCTAAAATTTGCATGGAACCACAGAAGACACAAAGATTAGCCAAAGGAATGTTGAAAAAGAAAAGCAAAGCTGATTGCTTCACAATTACAGACTTCAAGCTGTATTACAAAGCTGTCACGATCAAGACAGAATGGCACTGGCACAAAAACAGACTCATGATCAATGAAACAGCAGACAGAATGGAGAAATGGACCCCCAACTCTATGGTCAACTAATTTTCAACAAGGCCAGAAAGAATATCCAATGGAAAAATGACAGCCTCTTCAATAAATGGTGTTGAAAAAATTGGACAGTCACATGTAGAAGAATGAAATTTGACCACTTTTTACACCATACACAAAAATAAACTCAATTGCAGTGAAAGACCTAACTATGAGACAGGAATACATCAAAATCCTAGAGTAAAATGCAGTCAACTTTTTTTTTTTTTAACCTTGGCCACAACTTCTTGCTAGATACATCTTTCCAAAGGCAAGAGAAACATCGCAAAAATGAACTATCAGGACTTCATCAAGATAAAAAGCTTTTGCACAGCAAAGGCAACACTCAACAAAACTAAAAGCAAACTATGGAATGGGAGAAGATATTTACAAACGTCTTATCAGAAAAAGGGCTAGTATCCAAAATCTGTAAAGATCTCATCAAACTCAACACTCAATAAAAAAAACAAGAAAAAATCCAGTCAAGAAATGGGCAGAAGACATGAACAGACATTTCTCCAAAGAAGACATATAAATGGCCAACAGACACATGAAAAGATGTTCAACATCACTTGGCATCAGGGAAATACAAATCAAAACCACAATGAGATACCACCTCAGACTTGTCAGAATGGCTAAAATGAATAACTCATGAAACAACAAATGTTAGAGAGGATGAGGAGAAAAAGGAACCCTCTTATACTGTTGGTAGGAATGCAAGCTGAGTTGCAACCACTCTGGAAAACAGTATGGAGTTTCCTTAAAAAGCTAAAAATAGAAGAAACCTATGACCCATCAATTGTACTACCAGGTATGTATCCAAATGATACAAACATAGTGATTCAAAGGGGCACATGTACCCCAATGTGTATAGCAGCAATGTCCATAATTGCCAAAAGATAGAAAGAGCCTGGATATCCATTGAAAAATGAATGGAAAAAGAAGATGTGACATATAAATAGAATTGAATATTACTCAGCCACCCAAAAGAATGAAATCTTGCCATTTGCAAAGATGTGGTTGGAACTAGAGGGTATTATGCTAAGTGAAATAAGTCAGTCTGAGAAAGATAAATATCATATGATTTCACTCATATGTGCAAATTAAGAAACAAAAACAGAAGAACATAGAAAGAAAGCAAAAATAAAATAAAAGGGAAACAGGGAGGCAAACTCTTGGATTTTTTGTTTGCTTTGGAGGAGTGCTTGGCATTTTGGTATAGATAGACAGATGATAGATATAGATAGATGATAGATAGATAGACAGACATAAATTTATAGATATAAATTTATTTATGACAGAGAGAGAGAGAACACAGCAGGGGTAGTGGTAGAGGGAGTAGCAGGCTCCCCGCTGAGCAAGGAGCCATAGACAGGGCTCCATCCCAGAATCCCAGTGTCATGACCTGAGCCAAAGGCAGAATCTGAACTGACTGAGTCACTCAAGCACCACCATAAGAGACTTTAAGTATAAGAGTCTTATACTGGACTCCGTCCAGCAAACTGAGGGGTGCTGGACGGAGATGTGGGGGTGTTGGGGTAACTGGGTGATGGGCATTAAGGCAGTATTTAAAGGAATGAACACTGGGTCTTGTAGGGAACTGATGAATCACTGAATTCTACCTCTGAAACTATTAATACAGTATATATTAATCAGACTGAATTGAAATAAAAAATTTTAAAAAATAATAAAGTGTATGAATTTGTTAGATACTGTAAAATATTTCAGAAGAACACAGATACCTCTTTTCTAGCTCATAAAAGAAGTCCCTGAAATCAAAAAGTCCTGTATATTGATTGAGTCCTATGATATCATATGGTGTTATTTTTATGGTAATTTGGAAAATAGTAAGTCTTATTTTTTAATCACATTTTAAACATATAAGAATACTGTCACTTTTCTAAACAATAATGAATCTGTGACTGAATGCAGTATCATAAAAGACTTGAGAAAAGGATTAAATTTATTGTTCAAATTATATTTCCTCTATCTGCTATAATTACAGTATAATACAACTTCATATTAAAGACAAACACAACTTAATATTCATTAATACCAAATGCAGACTACTTTCAAGTCACCTGTTGGGGCACCTGGGTGGCTCAGTGGGTTAAGCCTCTGACTTTGGCTCAAGTCATGATCTCAGGGTCCTGATTTGAGCCCCGCATTGGGCTCTGCTCAGAAGGGAGCCTGCTCCCCCCTCCCTCTCTGCCTGCCTCTGCCTCCTTGTGATCTCTCTCTCTCTATCTCTGTTAAATAAATAAGTAAAATCTTTAAAAAAAAAAAAAAAGGCTCAAGTCACTTGTTATGCAATGAAAGTAACATTTTTCTATTTAGATATTTTTGGCTAAGTATTAATAAAAAATGTTACAGATGACATGGAGAATGGGGGGTGGGAAAGTTAGGGAAAATATGGAGAAATTATTAATATTCTTACCTAATAGACCCAAGAAAAGACACTTGATTTCAAAATTGAAGAAAAAGCAAATTTCTCAAGCCAAATTATCATTAGTGTTGCCTTAATAAAACCACACCAACATTGATGAAAGTAAGTTTTAATTCACTTACCATCCCACCACTCTAACAAAACCACTTTTATTCTCCACATTCTCAAAATAATTCAATCTTAAGAATCCACATAAGCTGAAATGCCAGGCACATAGCAAAAATGCACTTTCACATTCAATAAAACTCAGTTTAAAAAATAGTACCATAAAATATTTACAAGAACGAAGAAAGTTATTAAAAATAAGGCATATTTCATTCACATATGTTGAAACCTGTTCTAAGACTTCTGTGTTTCCCTGTCATTCTGAACACGACCAAGGGGAAATACAGAAATATTCTGGATGTGGGAAAAAGGTGCCCTGAGAGCATCTGAAACTGATCCAAATTTTAACCGATAACTAGTGAATTCCCTCACTGCCACGGGTCTGGCAACAAGAATAGAAAGCAAATCTCATAGCACTGTACTCTATGGCTTCAGCAAACTCTGTAATCTAGCCTCAGGGAGTTCTCACAGCAAATGAAACAGTCACCCAAAGTTGGAGGAAAAAAACTGGAGCTGAGAATTTACCCAATTTAAACCTTACAAGTATAATTCCTGAAATTGATCAGGATTTAAGAAAACAAGGATTGCTATGTTCATGCTCCTCCTAGTGACTAAACTGGGGAAAATTAAAAATCAGGTTTTCCAAAGTCACATTCATTAAATGTTTAAGTGTCCACAATGTGAAGGATGGAACTCCACCAGTATTCAAATAAATGTCCATACAGACTCTTCTCCATGGAGACCACCAACCATTTCACATCCTGCCTGTAAATTCTTATTATTCTTAATATTATTCTTTTTTTTTAAGATTTTTTTAAATTTATTTGACAAATCACAAGTAGGCAGAGAGGCAGGCAGAGAGAGGAGGAGGAGGCAGGCTCCCTGCTGAGCAGAGAGTCCGATGCGGGGCTCGATCCCAGGACCCTGAGATCATGACCTGAGCCGAAGGCAGAGGCTTTAACCACTGAGCCACCCAGGTGCCCCAATATTATTCTTAATATTAAGCAGAACACAGTGTCCTAACTTGGGCCTTCAGCTTATAAAAAGCTTCCAGGAGAAAGGTTTGTTCTGTTCTTTATTTGGCAGATGGCATTTCAGGTTTGTGCACATGCTTGACACTCTAAGTAACAGCTGAAGCAGCCCTCAAGTAGCTCTTGCTTTCAATGATATATAGGAGGTCTTAGCTTCTATGGGCCACTGCTATTTCCTTGTCAAAGTTAACCTTGTGTCCTGATGTTTTTAGGCCATATTTCCTGTGACTCCCATTAAGAAGCAAAAAGACACAAACATGGTATTTATTAATTCTAAAAATTACCACTCTTTATATAAATTATACAGCACCTGGGGGGCACAAGGCTCCACAGTGCAATATTAGTGATGTACGTGAGCCATCTGCCACTGGCAGGGCCACAGGAAAGGTGTCAGTGTGGGACCCTGAAGGTTAGGCCTCCATGAGAAATTTCTCCATGAGCAAGTTGCTCCTATAGTTGATATTAACAAGGAAAAGCCAGCTGTTGTTCAAATTAATCTTCAGCTCAAAATACAGAATGGAATAATTTTTCCATAGTCAAAGGAAAAGTCATTTGCAAATACCCACTGTCTGTGGCATTCCAGACTTCTGTTCTGTTTATAGCAACTAGGACCCTAATCGTCAAAGAGATAAAATGCTAAACTAGACAGAAAAATACACAACCCAAGTCCTGAACAATTTGGAATTGAGGAAGGGGCACCCATCTTGGTGGTAAGTTTCTTTCCTCAGACATGTGTGCACAATGGTGACCCCCCTCCACAGAGGATGCAGAGGTCTCCCCAGAACCTCCACCACCCCCTCTTAGTCCTGTCTTTTCTCAACACTGCAGCCAAAGTGGTCACATTAAAATTTACTTCTATGCATGCCCTCCTTAGCTCAGGACCCTGTAATAGCTGGTAATAGCACTCAGAAAAAAACCAATGTCATCCACACATATACATAAAGATATATGTACAAAGATGTTCTTTGCAGCATTGCCAGTAATGGTAATGGAAATGGTAATGGAAACAAAAACTGGCCTGAAGGTGAATCAATCAATAGTTTGAGAGGTCAAAGTAATGTCAGTGCAGCCACCTACAGATGGGGTGCACTTATATGTACTGGCATGGAAATTTATTAGGTTAAAGAAAAAACAGAACTGAACAAAACAGAATATTACATTCAGAATAAATCCATTTATGTTGTTTTAAAAGTGCGTAAGTGTAGGGCACCTGGGTAGCTCAGTCAGTTAACTGTCCCATCTCTTGTTTTCAGCTCAGATCTCTATCTCAGGATTGTGAGTTCAGCCCCTCTTTGGCCCAGCATGGAGCCTACTTAAAAATAAAATAAAATAATAAAATAAAATACAAGTGTGTAAATACTTCTCCAAGTATCTAGGGAGCCCATGTTTGGGTTTTGGTTTTTTAAGTGTAGAATGGTGTTTAGAAACCATTTGTTAATACTTAACAAATGGATTTGTTAAAATGAGTCTGATGTCTGATGACTGGGTTAAAATTGAGATTTCAGAACATGATTAAATTAGTACCAATTATTTCCTTGGAAAAACAGTACTTAAAAAAAAACTTTTTATTTTTTGAAATTCCCTGAAGCTCAAGAATTTAATAGATGTAGCAATCCTTGTTCTGCATTTAATTATCTGTATCCTCCTTACTCCCACCCAAAATTATTTATTCCACTTTGTGTTTGTCCCTATTCTGAAGAAGTAAAGCTTCTCAGCAGGCAGCCTGAAAAACAAAAGCATTTGGGGGAACAATTCAACACCTTTAGGTCTCAGGAGTCTTGAAACAACCCCCAGGGCACTACTGGTCCCTTGTGAGCCAGCTTTATGTCCACTCTTGTAGATAACCTGAATTGGTAACAAAGCGGTTTCTCTGAGATACTGGTTAAATCATACAGATTCACTTTGATGAGCTTCACCTCAGTTAAACTTCAGATCATGGCTGATGTGATATAATTTTGGGATTTGGGACTGAGCAGTCAAGAAAGAACTCTTGAGACACCTTCAGTGCAAAAAGGGTGGTTTTATTAAAGCACAAGGATAGGATCCATGACCAGGAAGAGCTGCACTGGGGTTGTGGTGGGTGACTGATTATATATTTTCAAGTTGGGAGGAGGATTAGGGATAGTGTAAGTCTCCAAGAAATTTGGAAGCAGGTCTCCAGGACTTCTAGGGATCGTTTACTATGTCTAGTGAAACCTTAGTCATGAGACCCTTCAGATGTATATCAGTGGCCCATATGCTTGGAGGATAACCACTAACATATATCTTGGCCAGGAGCGGGGGGATGGAAGGTAGAGATAAAAGAAGTTTCCAAAGAGATTTTTATATGTTAAAGAAGAATTACAGGATCCTGGAGGTCTGGCTCATGTTAAGCTAAGGTTGCCTTTTGCCTCTAGCAAAGTATTAACCTTGAGGCAGTTGAGTTCCTGGAGGAAAACCACTCTGCCTGTCCCAAGTACTTATCAATGAGCTGCAAGTTGTAACAAAGTTTGATTTTTTCCTACATTTCTTTTGCATTTGTTCTCCACATCAGTGGGCATCTAAGTGGCTGACCTTTCATCATCTGAAAGCTCTTCCTAGAACTACAACCTTACCATTACCCTGTGACTTATGCTTTTACCTTCTTGCTGTGCTTGCCCCAGTTGTGCACACACACACACACACACACACACACACACACACAAAGTGCCAAAAGAATCTGAGGTTGGAAATGCCCAAAACCTTACAATGATCTGATTTGCTTTCCTACCCTCAACTCTCCCTCCCCTCATTCAGGACTTACAACATTGTTTTGCCTATAGTAACCAACTCAATAAATATTTGTTGAATAAATAAATGAGGCAACAAATGGACAAATTTCTTTCTTGAACATCTAACCCCCTCCCCTAATTGCCATATCCAACACATGTCACTCCAGTTCCCTACCTACTCATCTTTGTCCCCATACTCAAACTCAGTTCACCTCACATCCTCCACAAAAGTCTTTCAGTAATCTATACATTATCATTTACCCACCAAAAACATGCATACTTTCTGTTATATATACGATGTTTAACTAAGGGTAGTGATGCGCATGTATGTGTGTGCCTTGAATGGCATACAAATTTATGTTTTCACTGATCAATGATACTCTTTCAAATCCTTGAGGCAAACAGATAAATGTGTTAATTCTAGCAAACTGAAATGTGAAGAAGGAAATTGTTTCTGAGATTTCTTCTAATAAGTTTTGAGATGTATATGTCTCTTTCTTTAGATAAAATTTTCAAGAATAAGGGGTGCTGGGTGGCTCAGTCAGTTAAGCATCTGTCTTTGGCTCTGGTCATGATCCCAGGGTCCTGGGATCAAGTCCTGTGTTGGGAATCCCTACTCAGCAGGGAGCCTGCTTCTTCCTCTCCCTCTTCCCCTCCCCACTGCTCATGCTCTTTCTCTCTCTCTCTCTCTCTCTCTCTCTCTCCCTCAAATACAAAAAATCTTTAAAAAGTATTTTTACAAGAATAAAACTTTTATCAAGAATACATCTTGGGGTGCCTGGGTGGCTCAGTGGGTTAAAGCCTCTATCTTCGGCTCAGGTCATGATTCCCAGGGTCCTGGGATCAAGCCCTGCATTGGGCTCTCTGCTCAGCAGGGAGCCTGCTTCCTCCTCTCTCTGCCTGCCTCTCTGCCTACTTGTGATCTCTGTCTGTCAAATAAATAAATAAAATCTTTAAAAAAAGAAGTTAAAAGAATGCATCTTTATCTGCTTTGAAATCAGATGTCATGAAGTGAAAATTAAAACAATACTCTTTGGCACCAGAATTTTTCTTATTCCATTCTGTTATAAGCCCTTTGTTGTCAAAGATGAGAGCTTTAAGCTGGTGTATCATCAGTAACCCAATCAACCACCAAAGATGATTAAGCTTCTTTAATTTTGTTTTTGTATTCTAGTTCTTTGTTTGATTTGGTTTGGTATTCCCCTGGGAAGGAGGGAGAGAAGAGGAGGCTCAGGATAAAAGAAGGATAAGTGAGCAACCTGATAAGGAGCAGCCAAGGGACATTTTTAGAAAGAGGACCTCTGACATTCAATTTGTTTGCATTGCTGTGCTACAGATACTTCTTCTATTAACCCCTTCACATCTTCTCCCACTCAGAAAAACAAAACCATTCATCTGTTGAAGGGCATGTGAATTGGGGAAAATTGGAGGGGGAGATGAACCATGAGAGACTGTGAACTCTGAGAAATAAACTCTGGGTTTTGGAGGGGAGGGGGGTGGGGTTAGGCGAGCCTGGTGGTGGTTATTAAGGAGGGCATGTATTTCATGGAGCACTGGGTGTGGTGCATAAACAATGAATCTTGGAACACTGAAAAAATTAAATTAAATTTAAATTAATTAATTACTAACTAATTAATTAATTTGAAAAAACCTTCTTGCTTAGGGATGCCTTTGTGTAAGTGCCAAGTAGAATAGAACCTGATCAAGAGAGTTAGTGAGGTATCTAGGTCAATGGTATTTGGAACAGAGACAGCTCTTCTGAAAACAGGCCCCAAAGCAGAAATGACCATAAATACATAAGGACTCTGGGAATTTTCATAAATTTGTGTTCCATGGAGAATAGAAGTCAACTAACTATGTATAATTAGTTTTTGCTGAGCTCAATAGCTCTTTTATATACAAGATTATATCATCTGAAATAGAAATAGTTTTATTTCCTTACTTGCAATTTCAATGTCTTTTATTTCTTTCTCTTGACTAACTGCCCCGGCTGGACCCCACAGTACAATGATGAAGGCAGTGGCCAGAGCCAAGATCCTTGTCTTGTTCCTCATCTCAGAAACCAGTCAGTCTTTCACCATTAAGTATAATATTAGCTGTAAGTTCCTATAAATGCCTGTTACCAGGCTGAGGAAATTTCCCTTCTGTTCCTGATATGTTGAGTGTTTTTATCATGAAAGGATTTTGGATTGATAAATGCTGTTTCTGCTTCTATTGAGATAGGCTATGGGTTTTGTCCTCTATTCTATTACTATGGTGTACTACTTTGATTTTTCTTTATTGAACTGGCCTTTCTTTTCTGGGATAAATCTTACTCAGCCATGATATACCATCCCTTTTAAATGTGCTGGATATGGTTTGCTAGTAATTTCCTGAAGATTTTTCATCCATATTCATAAGGGATACTGGTCTGTGGTTTTCTTTTTTTATGTCTTTGTTTTGTTTTGGTATCGTACTAATTCTGGCCTCATAAAATGAGAAGTGAGTGAGAAGTGTTCTCTTCTATTTTTTTAAAGAGTTTCTGAAGGACTGATATGAATTCTTCTGAAATGTGTGGCAGAATTTATCAGTGAAGCTACCTGGGCTTAGGTTTTTCTTTGTAGCAAGTCTTTTTTTTTTTTTTTTAACTAATTTAGTCTCTTTACTTTTTGTAAGCCTATTTAGATTTCCATTTTTTTCTTATTTTGGTAGTTCAAGTCTTTCTAGGAATTTTTCTAGGTTATCTAATGTGTTGGCATAGAAATCACTTATAATCCCTTTTATTTCTCTAAGGTAAGTAATAATGCCCCTGACTTTATTCCTAAATTTGGCAATTTGAGTTTTCATTCCATTTTTCTGGTCAATCTAGCTAAACGTTTTTCAATTCTGTTCATGTCTAGACTTAATTTTATACAGAATTCAAGGTGTTGGGATTCCCTGGGTATATTTGGGTTCTACTGGAAACTCATGAAATCCTTATCCTTGAACACTCTCCAGAGTTATACTCTCTTCTCTTTCCTCTCCATGGCATTCAGATAGCACTAAAACTGACCCTATAAGACTATTTTACATAAACTCATCTCTACAAGTTTAAATAAACTTGGCTAGAGTTGAAGATAAATATGTGTCAATTGATCCCTTTTAGAAACATTAGACAGAAGGTTGAAAGGAGACATATAATATCATCAATAAATGTAAGTGAGCAACACAAATCAGCTTTTATTAAAGTCATTTTTCCTCAGTTAACTAACATTAATTATCTCCAAATTGAATGATCCAAATACTAAACTTTCAGAACCTGAAACCTGGAAATTCCCATAATTTCTAGTAGGAAGAGAGGCTCATGCACAGTAGGTCTTATGCAACTGCCTTACTGGTGTGGCCTCCTGAAGTTGCACCTATGCAAGGCAGAGGCAGCCCATATTTTAGGGTATAATAAACATGTGACAAGAACTGGACTTAAGTCCTACCATCCATGGTGACTCTGACAAGGACTAAATAATGATACCAATGGAGCTTCTTTCACAATTACTTGTCCTTAAAATTCACAGCCATGCTCATGCATATGTATACATACACACCCACATGCACACATACACAAACATCTGAAATAATCCCAAAATAGAGAGTGAAAGAAAGATATGTGAGCAGAATTCAAATATTAATGCACAGTTTCATATGAGGTGAGCCTGAAATGAGGCACATCTAATGACACCAGTTTGGTCCAGAAAATAAGGAGCTTCTACTGCAGCCACTCACATTCTCTGCAGTCTTTCCCTCAGATCTGAGCTCATCTTATCCATCAAAGTTGACAATAAGAACACGGAAAAGCAGGATAGTACTATGCATCTACACAGGCTAGCCATGACCCTATAAGGAAAGAAGAAAAAATATAGAAGAGCAATGAACATTTTTTTATGCAACGAAGGATTGAAATTTTTTCAGTTAATTGTAGATGAAGAATATATCAACTTGACTATCAAACAGTAACAAAAAAAGCAAAAAAGCTGAAAGAAAAGAGTAATAGTGCCTGGATAAGGGCAACATGACCTTGCTAGATGTTACCATCAGCATAGCAGAGGGCTCCTCCTCACTTAGCAGAAATGAATGAGTGAGCAAAGGATAACTGATCAAAAAGATGGGTCTTAACAGAGCTCCATATGCCTGAGTTTCTACAGATTTGTGGAAAAATGATTCAGAGAATTGTCACAGGAACACACTGTGTGTGTGTGTGTGTGTGTGTGTGTGTGTGTGTGTGTGTGTGTTGGCTCTGACATTAAAAAGGTCAGGACATAACAAAGAAAGAAGAGAATAAAAACTGAAGCCATTGTCCTGTATTCAATTTTTCTCAGTATAGATGTTAATGGACACACACAATAACTACACAATCTAGCTGGAAATATATGAAGAAGTTAAAATTATCTTCCTGTTATGAGACATGCTAACATTACAAAAATCTCCCAGATACATAACATCTGTATTTTCATAGCACTATTTTCCAATGGCTACCATACTGTATGATCACCTTTATTGATATTTTTTTAGAAGAGAAAAGTAAAATTGACCATGGGAGTCTCTAAACTGCTTTTTTATTAGAAGTATACTCCACTGGGAGATAACATGGCGGGGAAGTAGGAGGAGGCGCTGTTTCAACCTGTCCCCTAAAGTGAGCTGATTACCTACCAAAGAATTCTGATCACCCATGAAATCAGCCTGAGATTAGAATTATACACTTCTGGATCTCTACGAGGGCAGAAGATGCCAGTGGGCAGGTAAAGCGGAGTGGGAACATCGGACTGATATCGGAAGATAAACAAAAGGGGGAGGGAGCCACCAGAGGTGACACATTGGAAAGTAATACCTCAATACGAGAGTGCCCTGTGACTGGGGACCAGCATTAACTTGGATTCTGGTTGAAAGCACTCAGAAAGAGCAAAGGATCATGGGGGCAAATTGTGGAAATCAGGCGGTTAGGGACAGGGGCTTAAGTCCTCTGACCCAGGACAGCCACTGCTGGCGCTGAGCCAGGGAGAGAGCGGGGAAGAAGCCAGGTCTTGGTCCCTGAGTTGCCAGCCTGCCTGAGAGCATCTGGGTGGTGGCTCCCGTGAAGGTAAAGGAGCCTCGCCAGCCAGCAGAACCACAGCCTTTTGCACTCTACACATGCACACCACAAGACCAGAGTCTGAGTCATGCCCCACACCCTCCCCTGAGAGAGGTGCGTGCAGGCACCAGCCAGCACTCTCTCAGACCCTGGAGAGTCTGAGCACTCCCAGCCCAGGCCAGCATGAAAATCCCAGTGCACTATCAGCCTGCCTGAGAGCATCTGGGTGGTGGCTCCCGTGAAGGTAAAGGAGCCTCGCCAGCCAGCAGAACCACAGCCTTTTGCACTCTACACATGCACACCACAAGACCAGAGTCTGAGTCATGCCCCACACCCTCCCCTGAGAGAGGTGCGTGCAGGCACCAGCCAGCACTCTCTCAGACCCTGGAGAGTCTGAGCACTCCCAGCCCAGGCCAGCATGAAAATCCCAGTGCACTATCA
>NW_019154125.1:17940317-17952025 GCF_002288905.1 Enhydra lutris kenyoni
CTGCTTGGGACCTCTCTGGTAGTCTGGAGCTGCCCAAATAGCCGCAGCTATCATGGTTTTGGGTACAAGCAGGATTTCCTATAACCCCAGAGACCTTGACTGGGAACGTACTCTGCCAGGGGCAGAGGCAGAATTTATGTGCTCTGCGGCACCCAGAGGGGAACAGACTGAGGCTTCTCTCTGAGAAGGAGGTCTGGGAGCTGTTTGCTTTCCTCTAAACCTCCAAAAACCATCAAAAGCCACCAAGGGGAGAGAAAACAAACGAACAAACAAAAAAACCTCCAGAGAACAAAAGCCTGAAAAACCGGTTTCCTCAGAGCCCACCCCCTTGATGGGGGCAGGAGGACTTAACTCTAGCAAGACTCCCTGAAAACCCATGCAGCAGGCCCCTCCCCCAGAAAGCCAATCAAAAAAAAAAAAAAAAAAAAAAAAGACAAGAGGACAACCACCACTACTTCATAGATACAACTTTTATTTTTAATTCGTTCCCACTATTCCTGTTCTTTTCATTTTTTATACATAACTTTTTAACCTATTTATCATTACAGTGAGATGTCCAGTACACCAAATTCCATAATAACCTTTTAACCTAAACTTTTTGATACATATACCTGTGTTTTTCTTTTGCTTTTCTATTTTTTAACTTTATTTTAGTTTAGTTTATTCTTTTTTTTTAATATTCATATAGAGATGAGCTTCAAGGTAATCCCCTTTCCCCAATCAATGATACCACTATAGGTAAACCAGTTTTTAATCCCCCTTTATCTTAGGAAAGTTGAATCCTTTAACAAAGATATCAAGATACATCCAGGAAGAATCAAAATAACCTTCCTCGCCCACACTGAGAATTTAAAACCACTCTCCCATCTTTTTCTTCTGCCAGTGTTTCTGTGTATTTGTTTTTGTCCTGGTAGTATATAAATCTTATACTTGGGGTTCTTTTTGACAAGGTTCTTTTTTGTTGTTGTTTTTATTTATTTATTTATTTATTTATCTCTTGTCATCTACTTTTGTTGGTCTTTCTGATTGTCTGTTTTTGTTTGTATACTTCATAAATCTTACCTTGGGGCCCATTTGGGCTGGGTCTTCTCTTATATTTTATCTTTCTTTTTTTTCCTGTCTCTCTATCTCTCTCTCTTTTTTTCTTTTTTCTTTCTTTTGGGTGGGGACCCTTGATTGCTCAGAAGTGTTCCAGGGTGTACCTTGCCTGCACCACAGTCAATACATTCAGCTACACATCTGTTCAGCCATCTCTCACCAAAATGACTAGGAGGAGGAATGCCCAACCAAAGAAAAATTCAGAGATTGGGCCTTCCGCATCAGAACTATTGGGTATGGACATAGACAGTATGTCAGAAAGGGAATTCAGGCTAACAATTATCCAGGCAATACCTAGGTTGGAGAAAGCCATGGATGACAAAATGGAATTGATTAGGACAGAAGTGAAAGCCACCAGGGATGGTGTTCACAGTGTTCTCAATGAGTTCCAATCTAATCTAAATTCTCTAAAAGCTGGGGTAACTGAGGCAGAAGATAGAATTAGTGATCTGCAGGACAAACAGATAGAGAAAAAGGATCAGGAGGAAGCCTGGAACAAACAACTTAGAAGCCACAAAAACAGAATTAGGTAAATAAATGATGCCATGAAACATTCCAACATCAGAATTATTGGAATCCCTGAGGGGGAGGAGAAAGAAAGAAGACTAGAAGATATAGTTGAACGTATTCTCAATGAAAATTTTCCCAATCTCGCAAATGGAACCAGCGTTTGTGTACTAGAGGCAGAAAGGTCTTCCCCCAAGATCATAGAATCTAGAAAGACCTCAAGACACCTGATAGTGAAAATGATGAATCATAATTGTAGACAGGAGCTCTTGAAACAGCTAGGGCGAAGAAATTCCTTATGTACAGAGGAAAGCCCATCAGAATAACATCAGACCTGTCCACAGAAACCCAGTAAGCTAGAAAATGCTGGCAAGACATATTCAGAGCACTAAATGTGAAGAACATGCAGCCAAGAATACTTTATCCAGCAAGACTGACATTCAAAATGGATGGAGAGATAATGAGCTTCCAAGACCAGCAAGGTTTAAAAAAGTATGCGACCACCAAGCCGACACTGCAGGAAATATTAAGGGGGGTTCTATAAAAGAGGAAAAATCTTAAGAATATCACCAACAGAAATATATGGAGACAATCTATAAAAACAAAGACTTCACAGGTAACATGATGTCAATAAAAACGTATCTCTCAATAATCACTCAACATGAATGGCCTAAATGCACCCATAAAATGACACAGGGTTGCAGATTGGATAAAACGACAGGACCCATCCATATGTTGTCTACAAGAGACCCATTTGGAACCTAAGGATATATCCAGACTGAAAGTGAAGGGATGGAGAACCATCTTTCATGTCAATGGGCCTCAAAAGAAGGCTGGGGTAGCAATCCTCATATCAGATTAATTAGATTTTAAACTAAAAACTGTAGTCAGAGATACAGAAGGATATTACATCATTCTTAAAGGGACTATCCACCAAGAAGATCTAACAATTGTAAATATTTATGCCCCTAATATGGGAGCAGCCAATTACATAAGAAAACTGTTAATCAAGATAAAGAGTCATATTGATATGAATACATTAATAGTAGATCTTAACATGCCACTCTCAGTAATAGATCATCCAAGCAGAAAATCAATAAAGAAACAAGAGCATTGAATGACACATTGGACCAGAAGGACCTCATAGGTATATACTGAACATTCCACCCTAAAACAACAGAATACTCATTCTTCTCGAGTGCACATGGAACCTTCTCCAGAATAGACCACATACTGGGTCACAAATCAGGGCTCAACTGATACCAAAAGACCGAGATTATTCCCTGCATATTCTCAGATCACAATGCTTTGAAACTGGAACTCAACCACAAGGAGAAGTTTGGAAGGAATTCAAACACCTGGAAGCTAAAGACCACCCTGATTAAGAATGATTGGATCAACCAGGAAATCAAAGAACTTAAATAATTCATGGAAACCGATGAGAATGAAGACACTTTGGTCCAAAACCTATGGGATACAGCAAAGGCGGTCCTAACGGGGAAATACATAGCCATCCAAGCCTTCCTCAAAAAAAGTGAAAAATCCAGAATTCACCAGCTGTCTCTACACCTTAAAGAACTGGAGAATCAACAACAAATTAAGCCAACCCCACACACAAGAAGAGAAATAATCAAGATTAAAGCAGAGATCAATGAGATAGAAACTAGAGATACAGTAGAACGCATCAATGAAACTAGAGCTGCTTTTTTTTAAAGAATCAATAATACCAATAAACCATTGGCCAAACTAATCCAAAAGAAAAGAGAGAAGGCCCAAATTAATAAAATTATGAATGAAAAGAGAGAGACCACAACTAACACCAAGAAAATAGAAACAATCATCAGAAATTGTTATCAACAGTTATGTGCCAATAAGTTAAGCAACCTAGATGAAATGAATGCATTCCTGGAAAATTATAAACTTCCAAAATTGAACCAGGAAGAAACTGACAACCTGAATAGACTGATATCTAGTAATGAGATTGAAACAGTGATCAAAAACCTCCCAAAAAACAAGAGCCCAGGACCTGACGGATTCCCTGGAGAATTCTACCAAACTTTCAAAGAAGAAATAACACCTATTCTTCTGAAGCTGTTTCAAAAAATTGAAGCAGAAGGAAAAATTCCAGACTCTTTTTATGAAACCAGCACTACCCTCCTCCCCAAACCAGGCAAAGACCCCACCAAAGAGAAGAATTTCAGACCAATATCACTGATGAATATGGATGCTAAGATTCTCAACAAGATCCTAGCAAATAGGATCCAACAGCAATTAAAAAGATTATCCGCCATGACCAGGTGGGATTCATCCCTGGGTTGCAAGGATGGTTCAACATTTGCAAATCAATCAATGTGATAGAAAAAATGAATAAGAGAAGAGAGAAGAAACACGTGGTCCTCTCAATTGATGCAGAAGAAGCATTTGACAAAATCCAGCATCCTTTCCTGATTAAAATTATTCAAAGTATAGGGATAGAGGGAACGT
This sequence comes from Enhydra lutris kenyoni, assembly GCF_002288905.1. Taxonomy (NCBI): domain Eukaryota; kingdom Metazoa; phylum Chordata; class Mammalia; order Carnivora; family Mustelidae; genus Enhydra; species Enhydra lutris. Next base: position 17,944,407 of record NW_019154125.1, read on the forward strand.
TCCTCAACTTCATAAAATCTATCTATGAAAAACCCACAGCAAATATCATCCTCAATGGGAAAAAGCTCACAGCCTTCCTGTTGAGATCAGGAACACGACAAGGATGCCCCCTCTCACCACTGTTGTTCAACATAGTATTAGAAGTCCTAGAATCAGCAATCAGACAACAAAGAGAAATAAAAGGTATCCAAATTGGCAATGAAGAAGTCAAACTCTCTCTCTTCGCAGATGATATGATACTGTATATGGAAAACCCAAAAAACTCCACCCCCAAACTACTAGAACTCATACAGAAATTCAGTAATGTGGCAGGATACAAAGTCAATGTACATAAATCAGTTGCTTTCTTATACACTAACAATGAAAACACAGAAATGGAAATTAGAGAATTGATTCCATTTACTATAGCCCCAAGAACCATAAGATACCTGGGAATGAACCTAACCAAAGAGGTAAATGATCTGTACTCGAGGAACTACAGAACACTCATGAAAGAAATCGAAGAAGACACAAAAAGATGGAAGACCACTCCATGCTCTTGGTAAAATCTCTCTACTGCCTAGAGCAATCTATACTTTTAATGCCATTCAAAATTCCACTGGTATTTTTCAAAGAGCTGGAGCAAATCATCCTAAAATTTGTATGGAATCAGAAGAGACCCTGAATTGCTAAGGAAATGTTGAAAAAGAAAAACAAAACTGGCGACATCACGTTGCCTGATTTCAAGCCTTACTACAAAGCTGTGATCACCAAGACAGCATGGTACTGGCATAAAAACAGACACATAGACCGGTGGAACACAGTAGAGAGCCCAGATATGGACCCTCAACTCTATGGTCAAATAATCTTTGACAAAGCAGGAAAAAATATACAGTGGAAAAAAGACAGTCTCTTCAATAAATGGTGCTGGGAGAATTGGACAGCTATATGTAGAATAATGAAACTCAACCATTCTCTTATATCATACACAAAGATAAACTCAAAATGGATAAAAGACCTCAACATGAGACAGGAATCCATCAGAACCATAGAGGAGAACATAGGCAGCAACCTCTTTGATATCAGCCACAGCAACTTCTTTCAAGATATGTCTCCAAAGGAAAAGGAAAGAAAAGCAAAAATAAACTTTTGGGACTTCATCAAGATCAAAAGCTTCTGCACAGCAAAGGAAACAGTCAAGAAAACAAAGAGGCAACCCACGGAATGGGAGAAGATATTTGCAAATGACAGTACAGACAAAAGGCTGATATCCAGGATCTATAAAGAACTTCTCAAACTCAACACACACAAAACAGATAATCATGTCAAAAAATGAGCAGAAGATATGAACAGATATTTCTCCAATGAAGACATACAAATGGCTATCAGACACATGAAAAAATGTTCATCATCACTAGCCATCAGGAAGGCTCAAATTAAAACCACATTGAGATACCACCTTACACCAGTTAGAATGGCCAAAATTAACAAGACAAGAAACAATGTGTGTTGGAGAGGATGTGGAGAAAGGGGAACCCTCTTACACTGTTTGTGGGAATGCATGTTGGTGCAGCCAATTCGGAGTACAGTGTGGAGATTCCTTAAGAAATTAAAAATAGAGCTCCCCTATGACCCTGCAATTGCACTACTGGGTATTTACCTCAAAGATACAGATGTAGTGAAAAGAAGGGCCATCTGTACCCCAATGTTCATAGCAGCAATGGCCACGGTCACCAAACTGTGGAAAGAACCAAGATGCCCTTCAATGGATGAATGGATGAGGAAGATGTGGTCCATATACACTATGGAGTATTATGTCTCCATCAGAAAAGATGAATACCCAACTTTTGTATCAATATGGATGGGACTAGAAGAGATGATGCTAAGTGAAGTCAAGCAGAGACAGTCAATTATCATATGGTTTCACTTATTTGTGGAGCATAATAAATAACATGGAGGACATGGGGAGATGGAGAGGAGAAGGGAGTTGTGGGAAATTGGAGGGGAAGATGAACCATGAGAGACTATGGACTCTGAAAAACAATCTGAGGGTTTTGAAGGGGCGGGGGGTGGGAAGTTGGGCCAGCCAGGTGGGTATTGTGGAGGGCACGTATTGCATGGAGCACTGGGTGTGGTGCATAAACAATGAATTCTAGTACATTGAAAAGTAATTAAAAAAATAAAAAATTTTAAAAAACAACAACAACAAAAAAGTATACTCCACCTATTGGAGAAAAAAAAAAACTGTTAATAATTCCTAAGCCCTCAACTCTGTAAACCCTTTCTCATTTTTTTAATCATTTATTTCCATATTTATTGAGTGAATGATAAAGTAAATGGAGTAATATATAAACAATTGGTGGATCTGAGTAGAGTACATAATAAAAGTTCCTTTTTTATTCTTGTCATTTTTCTGGAAGTCTTAATTATATCAAAATTATTACACAAAAATAGATATATCAAATAATCCCACACAAACGTTATTTTAAGACCTTGGGAAACTAGAAAAAATGGAATACAAGATCTATCAGTATCCTTGAAGGTCATTCTGAGCCAGTTTAAAGATCTCCAGGCCTTCTTGCTGTATCCAGAAGTGCGAAATAAGTCAAGCAGAGAGTCAACTATCATATGGTTTCACTTACTCGTGGACCATAAGGAATAACATGGAAAACATTAATAGAAGGAAAGGAAAAGTGAATGGGGGGAAATCGGAGGGGGAGATGAACCATGAGAGACTGCAAATTCTGAGAAACAAACTGAGGGTTTTGGAGGGGAGAAGGGTCGGGGATGGGTGAGCGCGGTGGTGGGTATTGAGGAGGGCACGTATCGCATGGAGCACTGGTTGTGATACATAAACAATGAATCTTGGCACACTGAAAAAATAAAATTAAAAAAACTAATGCAAATTTATACATGGTTAAAAAAAGGTATTTTTAGAAAGTGAGCAATTGCAAAAGGAAATTTGGAAGGAACTCAAATACTTGGAAGCTAAAGAACATCCTACTAAAGAATGAATGGGTCAACCAGGAAATTAGAGAAGATTTTTTTAAAATTTATGGAAACAAATGAAAATGAAAACCCAGCTATTCAAAACCTTTGGAATTCAGCAAAGGCAGCCAGCCCTAAGAGGGAAGTACGTAGCAATACAAATCTTTCTCAAAAAAATTAGAAAAGTCTCAAATACACAAGTTATACTTACATCTAAAGCAGCTGACCTAAATTTCCTTTTGTAATTGAGTTCAAGTTTAAAAGCATTGTGGTCTGAAAATATGGAGGGAATAAGCCCAATATTTTGGTATCAGTCGAGACCTGATTTGTGACTCAGTATGTGATCTAGTCTGAAGACTATTCCATGTGCACTCAAGAAGAATGTGTATTCTGTTGCTTTAGGGTAGAATGTTCTGAATATATATATGAAATCTATCTGGTCCAGTATGTCACTCAAAGCCCTTGTTTCCTTGTTGATCTTCTGCTTAGATGATCTCTCCATTGCTGTGAGTGGAGCATTGAAGTCCCCTAGTAATGTATTATTATCAATGTGCTTCTTTAATTTGGTTATTAATTGGTTTATATATTTGGCTACTCCCACATTAGGAACATAAATATTTATAATTATAGATCTTCTTGTTGCATAGGCCTTTCAAGTATAATACAATGTCCCTCTTCATCCATTACTACAGTCTTTGATTTAACATCAAATTTGTCTAATATTAGGAATGCTACCCCAGCATTCTTTTGAGATCCATTAGCATGATAAATTGTTCTCCACCCCTCACTTTCAATCTGGAGGTGACTTTAGGTCTAAAATGAGTCCCTTGTAGACAGCATATGGATGAGTCTTGCTTTTTTATCTAATCTGATACCCTGTGTCTTCTGACTAGAGCATTTAGCCTATTTACATTCAGAGTAACTATTAAAAGATATGAACTTAGTGCCACTGTATTGCCTGTAAGGCCCCAGTGTCTGTAGATTATCTGTTTCTTTCTGGGCTGTGTTACTTTTGGGTTCTCTTTTCACTTATGGGATCCCCTTTAATATTTCTTGCAGGCCTGGTTTAGTGGTCATATTCTTTTAGTTTCTGTTTTTCCTGGTGCTCTTTATTTCTCCTTCTATTCTGAATGACAGCCTTGTTGGATAAATTATTCTTGGCTGCATGCTTTTCTCATTTACTATCCTGAATATATTATGCCAGCCTTTCTGGCATGCCAGGTCTCTGTGGATAGTTTTGCTGCCAGTCTAATGTCCCTATCTCTGTAGGTTAAGAACCTCTTGTCTCAAAGAAAGAGAAATCAAGGAGTCAATCCCATTTACGATTGCACCCAAAACGAACATATCTAGAAATAAACCCAACCAAAGAGGCGAAGGATCTGTACTCAGATGACTACAGAATACTCATGAAGGAAATTGAGGAACACAAAGATATGGAAAAACATCTCATGCTTATGGATTTGGAAGAGTAAATATTGTTAAAATGTCTATGATACCCAGAGCATTCTACACATTCAGTGCAAGCCCTATCAAAATATCATGGGCATTTTCCACAGAGCTTGAACAAACAATCTTAAAATCTGTATGGAATTAGAAAGGATCCTGAATAGCCAAAGTAATGTTGAAATAGAAAACTGAAGCTGATGGCATCACAATTCCGGACTATAAGTTATATTTCAAGGCTGTCATCATTGAAACAGTATGGTACTGGTGCAAAAACAGACACCTAGATCAATGGAACAGAATAGAGAACCCAGAAATGGACCCACTACTCTATGGTCAATTAATCAATTGGCAAAGCAGGAAAGAATATCCAGTGGAAAAAAGACAGTGTCTTCAACAGACGGTGTTGGAAAAATTAGTCAGCCACATGCAGAAAAATGAAACTTGGCCACTTTTTTACACCATACACAAAAATAGACTCAAATGGATGAAAGACCTAAATGTGAGACAGGAATCGTTGAAATCCTAGAGGAGAATACAGGCAACAACCTCTGTGACCTTGGTCACAGCAAATTTTGCTAGACACATCTCCAAAGGCAAGGGAAACAAAGGCAAAAATGAACTATTAGGACTTCATCAAGATAAAAAGCTTTTGCACAGCAAAGGAAACAGTTGACAAAACCAAAAGGGAACCGACAGAATGGAAGAAGGTATTTGCAAATGACATATTAGGTAAAGAGCTAGTATCCAGAATCTATAAAGAACTTACCCAAATCAACACCCAAAGAACACAAAACCCAATCAAGAAATGGGCAGAATACATTAATAGACATTTCTCCAAAGAATACATACAAATGGCCAACAGATGAAAAACTGCCCCACATCACTTGACTTCAGGGAAATACAAATCAAAACTACAAGCAGATACAACTTCATACCAGTCACAATGGCCAAAATTAACAAGTCAGGAAATGATATAGATGTTGGTGAAGATGCACAGAAGGGGGAACCCTCCTACACTGTTGGTGGGAATGCAATCTGGTACAGCCATTCTGGAAAACAGTTTGGAAGTTCCTCAGAAAGTTGAAAATAGAACTACCCCACGACTCAGCAATCGCACTATTATCTTACCCCAAAGATACAAATGTAGTGATCTGAAGGCACACATACACCCCAATGTGTACAGCAGCAATGTTCACAATAGTCAAACTATGGAAAGAGACCAGATGTCCATAAACAGATGAATGGATAAAGAAGATGTGGTATATACATACAATGGAATATTACACAGCCATCAAAAAAAGAAATATTGCCATTTGCAACGACATGGATGGAACTAGAGGGTATTATACTAAGCAAAATAAGTGAATCAGAGAAAGACAATTATATGATTTCACTGATATGTGGAATTTAAGAAGCAAGACAGAGGACCATAGGGGAAGAGGAAAAAATAAAACAAGAAAAAAGCAGAGAGGGAGACAAACCATAAGAGATTTTTTTTTTTATTTAATTTTATTTTTTCAGTGTTCCAAAATTCATTGTTTATGTGAATAAGAAACAAACTGAGGGTTGCTCCCTTCCAGGGAGCAGTGTGGAAGGATGGGGTAACTTGGTGATGGGCATTGAAGAAGCCAGATGATGTAATGAGCACTTGATATTATATACAACGAATGAAATGCAGGCCTGTACATCTGAAACCATTAATACATTATATGTTAATTCATTGAATATTTTTAAAATGTTTAAAAAAGAATAAATTCAGGTATAAACTATTTTTTCTAATTTCCACAATAAATTATTTCTCTTAAATTATTACTTTAAAAAATAAAAGTTGGGTGCCTAGGTGGCTCAGATGGTTAAGCTTCTGGCTTTGGCTCAGATCATGATTCCACAGTCCTGGGATTGTGTCCCGCATCTGGCTCCCTGCTCCTTAGAGAGTCTGCTTCTCTTTCTGCCTCTGCTTCTCTCTCTCTCTGTCTCTCATGAATAAATAGATAAAATATTTTTTAAAAATTAAAAAAAAAAAAAACTTAACGTGTTGCAAAAGCTAAAGGGAAGAAAAGAAAAGAAAAAAAGAACTTCTTGTCTCAAGCTGGTTTCACAATTTTCTCTTTATCTCTGAAATTTGCAAGCTTCACTATTACATGTTGAGGTGTGGATCTATTTTTATTGATTTTGACAGGGGTCCTCTCTACCTTTCAGATTTCTGTGCCTGTTTCCTTCCCCAGATTAAGGATGTTCTCAGCTATGATTTGACAAATATACCTTCTGTCCCTCTCTCTCTTTCTTCTTCCTCTGGCACCCCAATAATTCTAATATTGTTTCACTTTATATTATCACTGCTTTCTTAAAGCCTCCTTCTTCCCATCAATTTGTCTTCTCTGTCATTATTCCCTCTTTGGCCTCATTTAACCTAGGTGCTAGAGCATCCACTTTAGACTGCATCTCAGTTAAAGTATTTTATTTTATTTTATTTTATTTTATTTTATTACTTTCAGTGTTCCAAAATTCATTGCTTATGTACCACAACAAGTGCTCCATGTAATACCTGCCCTCCATAATACCCACCACCAGGCTCACCCCACCCCACTCTCCAAAACCCGCAGTTTATTTCTCAGTACACAGTCACTCATGGTTTGTCTCCCCCTCTGATTTCCCCCAACTCACTTCTCCTCTCCATCTCTCCATGTCCTCTATGTTATTCCTTATGCTCCACAAGTAAGTGAAACCATATGATAATTGACTTTCTCTGCTTGACTTATTTCACTTAGCATTATCTCTTCCAGTTCCATCCATGTTGATACAAAAGTTGGGTATTCATACTTTCTGATGGAGGCATAATACTCCATTGTATATATGGACCATATCTTCTTTATCCATTCGTACATTGAAGGGCATCTTGGCTCTTTCCACAGTTTGGCAACTGTGGCCATTGCTGCTATGAACACTGGGGTACAGATGGACATTCTTTTCACTACATCTGTATCTTTGGGTTAAATACCCAGGAGTGCAATTGCAGGATCATAAGGAAGCTCTATTTTTAATTTCTTAAGGAATCTCCACACTGTTTTCTAAAGTGGCTGCACCAACTTGCATTCCCACCAACAGTGTAAGAGGGTTCCCCTTTCTCCACAGATTCTCCAACACCTGTTGTTTCCTGTTTTGTTAATTTTGGCCATTCTAACTGGTGTGAGGTGGTATCTCAATGT